>NW_017619189.1:0-215000 GCF_001879475.1 Ipomoea nil | reverse complement strand
TAAAGATTGTGCCTAGTCAGCGTCTACAAAGCATTTTACCGGGGATTGCAGGTGGTTATCAGGTCAATGGGTCTCCTTGCACCGAGATTAAGAGTTCGTGTGTCTAATTGCAACTTTAAAAAGTTAGAGGGCCTAATTGACTCCTTATAAAAAGTTTGAGGGCCTATTTGATCCTTTTCCCTAATAATAATAATATAAACAATATATATAGGGGTTATATGTTAGTTATTTCTTAAAATATAAATATTAAATTTATAGAAATGGTTATTATTATTATTATTATTATTATTATTATTATTATTATTATTATTATTATTATTATTATTATTACTATTTACTATAATTTAAATATCTAAAATCTAAATAAATTTAAAATTTTAATATAAAATATTAATATTGGGAACTTATTTTTTGCGCATCGCGCATAAGAAATACTAGTATGTATGTATGTATGTATGTATGTATGTATGTATGTATGTATGTATGTATGTATGTATGTATGTATGTATATATATATATATATATATATATATATATATATATATATTACATCATGTTAACTTATAGTCAATAATTTTGTCTCTCAAGTTCAAGCGTTTTTTAAAATTATTTTAAATCATGTACTTATATATGCTACTATTGTCTTATTTATTTATTTTAATTATTGTCTTACACATCCAAGTTTGAATGATTTACAAAAATGCTATCGTATTTTTTAAAAATTACATCTGATTCGTTAGATCTTTTCAGATGGCCATCTCTGATTGATTCGTAGTTTTCTCCTGCACGCTTGTTCAGATAAGAATAACACCACCTTGGTGAGCTTGCAGGCAGCTCATAGAGTAAGAAAAAACATTTCTACATTCAAAAAACATTAATATATTTCTAGTTGGCTCGTGGGCAGGGTAGGTGACCCAAGTGCAAGGTAGAGGCTCCGCAATCTTGATAGGAAATTTTCGGTTGTTATATTAAAGACCGCGGTGCATAATCGATTATGCACCGCGGCCCATATACGGCGCCGTTTCTTTAAGTAAAGAAACGGCCCGCCGTTAGAGTTAACGGAGTCCGTTTGTTTGGTGTATTAAACACCAACTGACACTACAGTATATCCAAATCGACACTGCAGTTATATCAAAATGATACTGTAGTTATAGTGAAATGAAACTGCAGTGTATATAAACTGAAATTGAATAACATTTCACATATTTGAGTGTATATTGTACAATGAAGCTGTAATTGTATCAAAATGATCATGTAGTTATGTTTTAATAAAACTATAGTGTATATAAAATAAAATTAAATAACATTTTCACATATTTGAGTCTATAAATATCGAATGAAACTATAGTTATATCGAAATGAAACTGTAGTTGTGTTCAACTGAAACTGCAGTGTATACAAAATGACACTAAATAACAGAGTTACTTTTTGCAAAAGGATGCGAAACGGCGAAAATAAACACTGTTAATTTTCATTTAAAAAAAAAAAGACGCGCGGTGCATAATATAATTTGCCGAAATTTTAGAGAAAACAACACCCAAATGAGCTCGCAGGCTGGGTAGATAGCTCGATGAGGTAAGAATATTATTTTCTACTAATTACATTTCCGATGCTGGGCTTGCAAAACAGTGTAGGCAGCCCAAGAGAAATAAAAAATATTGTGGTTCGACTTATGGGCCAATAGTTATGTTGTGCAACCGAATGTACCATGCGCATGGTGCATACGGTTCAAAACGACGTCGTTTTGATTAAAAACGCGCGTCCTACTTAAAAAAAAAAAATCAGGTTCGACTCTCAGCAATAGCATTATTGTGGATATATAATTATGAAATTGTGGATATATAGTTATGAAATTGTGGTTATATAGTTATGAATTTATGGATATTTAGTTCATTCATTGTGGATATTTAGTTCAATCATATATTGTGGATATTTAGTTCATTCATTGTGGATTTTTACTTCATTCATTCATTCATTGTGGATTTTTACTTCATTCATTCATTCATTGTGGATTTTTACTTCATTCATTCACTGTGGATATATAATTATGAAATTGTGGATATATAGTTATGAAATTGTGGTTATATAGTTATGAATTTATGGATATTTAGTTCATTCATTGTGGATATTTAGTTCAATCATATATTGTGGATATTTAGTTCATTCAATGTGGATTTTTACTTCATTCATTCATTCATTCATTGTGGATTTTTACTTCATTCATTCATTCATTGTGAATTTTTACTTCATTCATTCACTGTGGATATATAGTTATGAAATTGTGGATATATAGTTATGAAATTGTGGTTATATAGTTATGAATTTCTGGATATATAAAAATACTATTGCCGGGAATCGAACCTGATTTCTTCTTTAAGTGGGACGCGCGTTTTTTTAACCAAAACGGCGCCGTTTTGCAACCGTATGCACCTTGCAAGGTGCATTCGGTTGCACAGCATAATTTGCGCTTATAGGCTAGGTAGGCAACCCAAGGGGATAATAAAACCAATCCGTTTCCAATGCTGGCTTGCAAAGCAAGATAGGCAGCCCAAGAGAAGAAAAAAAATACATTATGGTTCGGCTTGTATGCTAGGTAGGTGATCCAAGGAGAGAAAAAAACAATTTCTCTTCCAATACTGGACTTACAAAGTATATATATATATATATATATATATATATATATATATATATATATATATATATATATATATATATATTCAGCTTTAGCATCCACTCCTCATCAAGGACGCCCTCTAAAAGCTCCCATTTCCACCCGCGTCCGCCTTCCCAATAGTCGGCGACACGGCCGTACAACTCCGGCAAGGGCACCGACCTCTTCATGTGGTCCTACAGAATGTGCCCGTGCACCCAGTTATCCATCCAAAACTTAGTGCTCCTGTCATTGCGAACAACTTTTGTCAGGCCCTTTTCAAGGATGTCATACGCGCTGCAAATCCCTCTCCGAGCGTTGGACACACTCTGAGATGTAGTCGCAATCCATCTACCATCCCGCGCTCTATACTTGGTGGTTAAAACTTCAGACCACAAGCTGCCCCCTTCTGTGCCAAACGCCATCCCAACTTTGCCATGAACGCGGTATTCACGTCCTGCAATCTGCGCAATCCCAAACCGCCCTCTGCTTTCGGCCTTGTCACTATCTCCCACTTGACCAGGTTAACTTTCCTTGCTTCGCTGTCCCCGCCCCAGATAAAACAGCGTGTAATCGCCTCCAACTTTTGACAAATACCTTTGGGCAAGCTCGCGGTTTGCATGGTATAATTCGGGATAGCACTCAAGACAGACTTTGCCAAAGTGACTCTGCCCGCCAACGTGAAGAGCTTGCTTCGCCATCCTTCTAGTCTGGTCGATAACCGGTCTAGAAGTCCTGCAAAAGTAGCATGAGTCACTCGACCATGCACTGAAGGGACTCCTAAATATCTGCCCAAATCCGTCGTGGTCGGGATGTTTAGCTCAGCTGAGATGGCCTCTGCAATACCCGGTGGCGTGTTCTTCGAGAAAAACACTTGTGATTTGTTTAAACTGATTTTTTTGCCAGAAACTGCACAGAACCGTTCCATACAGTGTTTGATAACGTTTACTTGTTCCAGGCTCGCCTCGGAAAAAGGACCATGTCGTCGGCAAAGCAAAGATGAGAAAGAGTAAGCCTGTCACGCGAAAGTCGCACCCCTTTCCACCTGCCTTCGTCCACTTCAGTCGAAATACTCTGGCTTAGGCGTTCCATGCACAAGACGAACAGAGCCGGTGACATGGCATCACCTTGACGTATGCCCCTCCCCGGGCGGAACTGTGGTAATCGCATGCCATTCCACACAATGGACATAGAAGCCGTTTGCACACACTCCATAATGATGCGCGTCCATGTCTCGTTAAAACCTGCATCCAACAAAGTATCATTAATAAAATTCCAGGAAAGGCGATCGTACGCCTTTTCTAAATCAATCTTAATGGCCATCAGGCCTGTTCTCCCTTTCCTAATGCGCATGGAATGCATAACTTCCTGGTACACTAAAATGTTATCTGTAATCTGACGTCCCGGAACAAAAGAACTTTGGAAAGGCCCGACAAACTATGGCAAGATAAACTTGAATCTATTTGTAATCGTTTTAGTAAGCACTTTGTAAATCACATTGCATAAACTTATATGCCTAAATTGCTTAACGGAGTCCGGCACTGTAACTTTCGGGATAAGAGCTAATAAAGTGTCATTAATGCCCGCTGGGAGGGAACCCCTCGTAATAGCATCTTTGACTAACTTAAAAATGCCTTCTCCAACTATATCCCACATCTGTTAGTAGAACGCCGCGTGGAGCCCATCCGGGCCAGGAGCCTTCATGGGCCCCATGTCAAAGAGCACCCCCCGAACTTCGTCTTTCGTTACTTCATTATGAAACGCCCGCCATTCGTTGTCAGTAAGTCTGGAAAACGGCCTTGGATCGCCTGCGTCACGTATGTGTCGGTATCTTCAGAAAATAAATTATAATAGAAGTCATGCACATGGTGTTGTAACGCGTATGCATCCTCTATCCAATTCCCTCTATCATCCTTCAGACTTAGAATTCTATTCCGTGCTTTGCGAACCATCATTGCTGCATGGTAATACTTCGTATTTCTGTCCCCCGACACTATCCAATCCTCCCTGGAACGTTGGAACCACATCAATTCTGCTTGGTACAGGACCGTTTCCAACTCCTTTTTCAAACTCCTTTCCAGCTTGGCAAGGCCTCCGTGATATAATCCCATATTAATTTTCTGAATCCCCCAAATCCGTGCTAGGAGGTTCTTTTTCTTAGCCTCTATGTTACCAAACACTTCTCGATTCCACTTTGTTTGGTCCTCTTGGACCTGTTTGATGTTGCGTCCAAGGTCTTGGTTCACACCCCAGGCCCGTTTGACCACGTCGGCGAAGGTATCATTGGTCAACCATGCTGCCTGGAATTTGAAAGGTGAATTGTGAAACTATGTTGGCCTCACCCCAGTCTTAAGCAAAATTGGCGCGTGATCTGAAGCTATTCGGGGTAGATGAGTGACCGACGTCTCTTGGAACTTCTGTCGCCACCCCATATTGCAAACTGCTCGGTCGAGCCTCGCCCCATTGCACTGCATGTTGTCCGACCCTTTCACCCATGTTATCTAGGGCCCGGGGTAAAACCCAAATCGATCAAACCCTTCCCGTGGATCCAATTTATGAACTCTGCACTTCGGTAAGATGAGAAATCAGAGTAATTTATGGTTTCCTCCTGACTTGTAACGGCGTTAAAATCCCCCGCCGCCAGCGAAGGGCCCTCAATATTGCGTTCTGAGACTTTTAAAGCACTCCTCAAATGTCGTCTCAAATGTGGGGCCGGGCTTGCGTAAATAACTGCCAGAGCCCACGGGTCTTCGCCAAGTTCCTTAACCTTCAACAAAATGAACTGGGGGTTAGTGTACTCAACCACTACCTCCACAGGTTTGTTCCACAATACCCATATTCCCCCGCTGAAGCCTACAGCCTCCACACGAACCCAGTCCTCGAACCCGAGCTTTTTGCATATTACGTTAGCCTGTTCGCCCGACACCTTTAGTTCCACCAACCCAACCAAAGCCGGCTTGTAGGTTTTTAAGAGTGTTTTAAGGACACGCTGAAAATTCCTCCCTCCAACGCCCTGACAATTCCAAAACAAATAAATCATTAAACACATGAACGAAGAAGAAAAGAAACGCCTAGGAGAACAATCGAGCAAAGCTCAAAAAAACGCAGAAAACCAATCAGATCTCACCCTCTCCACCACCGCCAACGGGTTCCCTAGGCGGCTCTTCCATTTCCATAATGGCATCCCCATCTTCGTCCATGTCTCTTGGTTCATCAGAGTGGTGTTCCCCAAGACTCTCCAGATCAAGAACTGGACTTCCATCCCCTGATTGATTCGAGCTCACCGTTATGGTTCTGATTCGGTCCCCCCCCCGCCCCCCCCCCCCCCCCCCATGTGAGCCTCATTGTAACACCCCACTTTTTCGAAATCTTAATTACAATTCTAAACCGTAATTAACATAAACTAAGCAGCGGATAAACAACTTAATAAGTAAACTAGTGGGAATGTCACCGCCACAACCACCACTCCGTGGTGATTGCACAGGCTAAGGATGAAACTAGAAATAAAGGTAAAATAACTAACATCCATAAAACTTAATCGAAAGTCATAAGGGGGAAAAAACACCCCGATGTCTATCATCCAACAACAAAACATAAGTCTACAATCTATCAAATAAACATCATAATAAAAATAAAGAGCTTAGACTACTAGATCTACTAAGCTAGTTACTACTAGATCTACTAAGCTAGTCTAACTCGATCATCTCTCATACGCTGGGCCCACCTGAAAGGGGTTTTGCAAAACAATAAGTAGACAAGTAGGAAAACACCCATTAGCACGAAGCTAAGTATAACCACATTCAACCCTGTAAAGTACTACAATATATACTTTGGAAAAACATTTGTTCACAAACTCAATCAAACAATCTCAACACTTAGACAACTTTAGATACAACACCGACTTTCTATATGCCCGCAACCTATAATATCAACAGGCATGCTTCAAATATAAATAACTCATCAACATAAATATACCAACACATATTTCTCATAACAAATCTCATCATAACTAACTCATGTTATCAGTCAAATTCATACTAACAACCAATACGAAATTGTCTTCATGCTATCAAGTTCTCATCATGCAAACTGGGTATGTAAGACATCAGAATGCAACTAAAGCAATCATGCTCGATAAACAACCTCGGTTAATCATTCTCATATGCAATCTAGTGCAATACTATACTCAAATGCAAACTCGTGCAAACATTCCCATTATGCAATCTCGTACAAACATTCTCATTATGCAATCTCGTGTAATACTATACTCAAATGCAATAAGATATTATAGGATAAGTATACTTATACACTCGTTTATAAATAGAACACTTTTCTGTGGATGTTTCTTGCTTGCTTTCTTTCTCTGGAGTCTCTTGACTCGATTTCTTTCTCGCTCAAACTTTCTCATATTTTCTCGTTTTTCTTCTTGTGCGAGGCAGGTACTCCGTCGGAGCGAAGCCCTAGCGTACGGTGCAATCTCGTGCATTCGCCACATCCGTAACTACAGAACCTCTAACTCGTGGGGAGGTAGGTCTTCACGAATCGTGAATGGACCTAACCGGCTCGGCAATCTAGCCGGCCACATACTGAACTCGCCCACAGAACCAATCTCGTGGTTTCAATACTCATACTCTGTGGAATCAGGTATCGTACTTTTAGTGTGCACACCCCCTAAACAGGATTCCAAGTTCGGCGAGAAGTCTCCAACCTCGTAACGTGGGAATACGCTGCGTTACATATACTTGGACCACAATGTCCATTTCTTTCTTCTCGAGAGGACGTAGTCCAAACGGATCCTCCAAAACAAAGTTTTCCTCACCATAGATATATATAGATATTTCACCCATGCATCTCATATATGCAACATTTAACTTATGCAAAGAGAAATGCACATACTTCTCAACTCATTCTCAGAAATAAGATAAGGATGCTCTACGTGAAATATGAGATTTTTGGAAAATAATACTTGGGCTCACGTTGGCCACTTATGCACTTTTAAAACATGGACTACATGGAATGTCAAAGACTATACAACATGCTTCAAATCCATGTATATAAATCATAAAATTCTCAAGAATACAATATCATACTCGGCTTGCAACATATCAAATTCTATATATTTCTATCATCAAAATATACTCCAAATTCCATTGATCAAACATCACATTCTAGTCATGCTTTTCTAATAAATCATATTCTCAGAATGATCATGCTTTTCTATTCATTTCTCAACAACATCAGGAAAACAAAACAAGGCAAATCTCATTTACAGTGAACTCAACAAATAGTACTGTGAAGCAAAATCATCACCAAATCCATCATAACATGCTCATTTCTAATCCAAATTCAACGAAATCAAAGCCAAAACGTGCGTCGAGACGGCCCCGAGGTACCGAGCCACAAGGGCCCGTGACACCTGGCCCGAAACGACACGTAGCTGAGCCACAAGGGCCCGACCACTGCACAGACTACTCTCTGGGACCAGGGGGCGGGGCTCCTCATGGCCCGCCCCTCTCAAGCCGCCACAAGCCTGGCCTAGGCAACGACCCTCTCCTAGGGCCGTACCTTAGGCCTGGTTGGCCACGGCTCTAGCCAGCGGCTCTCCTGATGGGCCGTTGGCTAGGGCCGTTGCATTATTCTAGTGCACACTGTGTGTGCACCAGATGGATTATTTCTTCTGCAATTCAAACCCAAGCAATTCCAAAATATCCAAAACATTATCAACACATCAAGGACAAGTAATAGATCACTTCCAAGCTCAAACACAACAAAAAATCTACCATTTCTAATCATTTCTACTCAAAAGACTAGGCTTCACAGAGCCAAAGATTAAAGAGGGAGTCCATGGGGTTATACCTTTGTAGAATTCTTCTTCTTGCTTGGATTCCCCCTCTTCCTTAGCTAGCTACAACCTCCTAAACATTTCAAACAAACCATACAACCAACCCTTAACCTATAACTCAGAGAAGAAAGAAAGCAAAGATGAGATGGAAGACCAGGATTGAAATGAGAAGAAAGGAGAACTTACTGTGGCTCCTCTTTGGTTTTGCAGAGCAAATGTTTGGGGAAGCAAATGGTGGAATCAGGAAGAAATGAGAGTCTACTATTCTATTTATATGGGTTCAAAACCCTAGGTTGATCACTCATGATTGGTTGGGGGCAAAAAGGTAAGAGATTGGCCTCAAATGTGTTATCAGACAAGCTTTTGGATGGCTAGTGGTCCACCATGCTCCATGGACCAAGGGCTAGAATTACTATTTAAAATACTTTGGGGTTGTCACATTCTTACCACCACGTGATCCTCCTCCTCAGCAACATTGCGCGATGCCCCACTCTTCCTCTGTCTTCCACTGGTAGCCTCGCCTTTCTCTGCCGCCGAGGCCTTCGCCTTGCCTGTCTGGTTCTCTATTTGCCTCTCGCTTACTATGACATTTGCCCGGCGTTGACTTCGGGGTTTCTCTAAGGCTTGTGCCGCTGCAGGGGACGTGTGGTTGCGCTCTGGCGCCACCTCTGTTGGTGCTAATTTCTGCCCGGTCACCTCCCCTTGGACGTGGTCCTCTTGAACATCCGCCAGAGGCTGGAAGCGTGATCTGCCTTGGTGTGACTCATCTCTTCCCGTACGTGCCTTGCCACCCACCTCCGACTTCCTCCGCTGGCGATTATCAGTTCTTGTGACCAACATCCACGATCCAAAAGTTGCACTGTGATCTACCACAGTAGCCTGCTGCTTCTGCACCACCAACTGGTTTGCTCCGGTGAGCCCGTCATCTTCCTTCTCACCAGTCTGTGAGGAATCCCTAGCTGCGGTAGTCACGGCTTTCCTCGGGCAGGCTTCGTGGTTGTGCCCGTACATTCCGCAAAGGAAACAAGCTAGATGAATCCCCTCATAGGCGATGAATCTGGTCCTCCCGTGTCTTTTGAACTTGGAGATGAGGGGCTTTGTAAGATTAATCTCCACGCACATGCGCGCAAAGTGGCCTTGGGACGCCAAGCTCGTCGCATGATCGACCCTGATTGGGCGACCGATCTTCCTCCCTATTTTCTGCAAAAAAAAAAAAAAAAAAAAAAAAAAAAAAAAAAAAAAAACCCATCATAGTACTCAATAGGAAGACAAGGAAAACGAACCCATACCAGCACCTTCTCAGTCTTGTCCGTCGTAGGATCGAAATCTGGAGCCCATTCCTTAACGATCAGGTAATGATCGAGGACCATCCAAGGCCCTTCGTACTTCGCGTACTCCAGATCCTCCTTCGACCCAAAGCGAACCAAGAAGTAGCCATTGTCAATCGCAACAAGATCCATGCTACCTTTAGGCCTCCACAGAGCGTTGAGTCGGCATAGCAAATAGGAATACCCCACCTGCTTACCCTAGACTTTTACGATCAGTGCCTGGCGCCAAGGTTTACGGATCGCTTCCTTCTCCTTATTTGTCAATCTGATCGTAGGACATAGCGGATCGTCATCCCCATCCGCCCCTTCGCCATCGGAATAGACGTCATTCCCCTCTTCATCCCCTTCCAGCGAGATCGATCGTACCGAGGCCTGGCCCACGACCGTATCCCGATAGGATATTGGACGCCTCGGGCTACATGGCGCTACCGCGTTGTCGTTGTACGCATGCATTGCCTCAGCTGGTGTCTCCGGGACGACCTCCGCCATGTCCATAGCCTTCTCGGACGATACACCATCATCGCGTTTGGTCTTTTTGGTACTACGTTCAAGCAAATCCTGATCCTCCGTCGTTCGTGAAGCAGAGAGCGTCATCGTTTCCTTATAATTGCCGTAAGTTTTATGACACCCAAAAATGACTTTAATACCTAATTAATTAATTCCTACGATTATTTTGTTAAGAGAACGAATTATTCTTTTAATGCCCAATCCTTTTTCCTAATATCTTAGTATAATAAATTTATTCAAGCCCAAATTTCTTTAGCTTTTTAGTGTATATATATATATATATATATATATATATATATATATATATATATATATATATATATATATATATAGGGTAGGATTCCAGTGAGAACATGTGCTTAGGTGAGAACGTGAGAACACATCATGTGCATCCATTTAATATTTTTTAATGGTCTAGATTAGATTAAGTGTGTGTGAACGTGCATTAAATGTGTGCAAACGCGATTTAGTGCGTTTGCACACATTTAATATAATGTGCGTACGTATGATAAAACAATCAAGTGTAAACATGGTATGTTTCATGATCGAGAGGTATGTATATATGCACTAATCGCACTATTAATTTCTAAAAATATTTCTTAATGCATATAGGTTGCACCAACAGTAAGTCTTTCACATATTTGAAAGAAAACCCAGATTTGTTATGGTATGCTTGTGGGTTGCTCACAGACAATGGAAGTAACATAGATCAAGGTAAAGAGTAATAGTTTTTGTTGTTAAGAATATAAATGTAATGTAATCCTAATTTTACATCAGAATAAAACTGCTGGTTACAATATTTTGTTTGTTTTAATGTTTATATGCATTGTAGTTTCACACTTAGTTACAAATTTTTGTATTTTTTACTGTACTACATTAAATTTGTAAGTTTAATTAACTATCCTCCTCAACATTCCCTCACATAGCATTAATTTTTAAAACTTGGGTAAATATTACTTCAAATACAATGTAAAGAACATAATTTAACTGGATCTTGGTTTCACAGAAATGAATTGTTTAGTTTCAAAGCATGCTACCAAATTTAAGGACAAGACATTGTAGGTAATTATAGAGAGACATTGCAATCTGGATATTTACAAGTGGCAAGGAATGCAGAGCTGGAAATCAAGTAAACAGATGCAACATGGGTGATTTATTTAGCTGTATTTATAACAAAAAATGAATACATTTCAAATCAGAACATTGTTCATGTATTTCAAATCTCTGAATATCAAAATTTCACATTTTTAGTACTCTTCATTTTGCAATATGTATCCATCAACCAGAAGACTAATGTGAGAAAATAACTTCATCAACAATTTTTGGGAGCAAATGGTAGCAAAACACAGCAACCACATGTATGTACTACTTCTAAATGATAAGTTAGTGAAATTTACGTGTAATGCCTCTCTAGAAATCTGATTAATAATTCTGTTTTATATAGCCAGAAGACAATTGTTCATCACTGCATGCAAGCGAAAAGGATTAGGAAAGCATTTACTTTGCATAGGCGTTGGTCTTGAGAAAACATTATAGTTAACACAACACAATCGAAGCAGGCAATAACATTCTCATTGATCAAATGTATGTATAGACATAAAACAAAATAATAGAGAATTCAACCAAAAAAAATAAACAAATTGGATTCGCACTGAAATGCTTAATCCATATTTAATTTTTAATATAAATGAATGATAACCCCATCTTTAAAAAAAAAAAAAAAAAAAAAAGGATTAGACTAAAATACCTAAAATAGAAAATTTTGATTTTTTTGGACTGTTTAATGTTCTGCAATCTCAGAATTTTCTTCTTTAAAAAAAAAAAATTGAAAAAATTCAATGTACATATAATCAAGTAAATGAAGTCATAATTATCTAGAAAGAAGAATCTATTCATATATGTAGAGTAAACCAAGTAGTAATTTAAAGTTTACTTATCTCATGAGATTTGAGACTTCAGAAATTCTTCATTAATACCTGCAGATTTCTTCAGTGGTCTTTTGTAGCTCTATTTCTTCTTAGTTTTAGGAACATAGATCTGCAATAGTAGGATTTAGGGTTTTGAGAGTAGTATTTAAATTCTTTTGGTAGAAAACAAAATAAAACTTACTACATGTGATGGATTTCGCCATTTTGGAAAATTTTGAAGAGATTTTTTGGCTGAAACCCCTTATTATGGAATTTTCTACCATTAGGTTTAGGGTTCTTGAGTTCATGGAGGTAGAAGCAAAGTTTGTAATGGACTTTTGGGTTGAAGATCTTAGCATCGAGCGATGATATAGTGAAACGGCGTTGCTTTCCAGAATAGTGTAGGTAGATGGAATTTAGGAGATTTCAGTGAAGAAGAAGGTGAGTGGAGAGAATGGCTGGCTTGATTCGGGTTGGGGGAGGTGGGTTATACATATGGGCTGAATCTTTTTTGGGCTAGGTATAGATATGGGCTTCGACCCATTATTATTATTATGATTAGAGTTTATTACCGATTTGATCCCTTGACTATTGTTAAATTACCGATTTGGTCCTCGACTATATTTCTTACCCAATTAAGTCCTCTAATTATCAAAAAGTTAACCAATTTGGTTTTAGTTGAGTCTGCCGTCAAAAAACTGTTAATTTGGAGGCTAATTTCGGAATTTTCCTTCACCTGCGTCATGAGTGCGCCATTTATATCTGATATGGGTTGCTGAGATTGTGCTCTGTGAACCAAAAGATATGTAAAGTACAGAGCTTGCCGATGTCGAACAAGAGCCCATTGGAATCCGCCCATATCGGAAGATTTTTTCGCTGGAAAACGGAGGAACGGTCAGCTCCGTCTGCTATGGCGAAGCTGGGAGATAACTGAGTGACGTGAAAAACTTCGGCGTCGCCGCTGAAAATAGCGTGGAAGATTCCGAACTCGCGCGCCACGGCGGCCATCCACCCGAAAAAGAAGTACGCTACGACGCAGAGCGGCCGGAGCCCCCCGTTCTTGAATCACATCGGCGAGTAATGTTCTGAAGGCAGGCTCGAGGGAAGGAGAGAGTTCGAGGAGGCATAGCCCGACATCGTAAGAGTGAACGTCGGCGGTCTCGGCGTCCGGCGGGAGCCCGTGCTCTGTTCCGTCGAAGGGTACTTCGAGAAGGCGAATGGAGATGCACTGTAATTTACTCTTTCCAATCTTACTTTAATTTGCAGCAATACAATCTATGTAAACTGGGCAAAGACACCAGCGTAGCATGCTAAAACATCAAAAAAGCATGATAACAATAATACCTGTACAGAGAATCGGTGATGCCGCCGCCAATTATCGAAAATTCCCAAATCATGGGATAATTTAAAAGAATCAACTGCCTGCATTATCACACTAAAGTAACGGTGCAGTAGAATTTCAACAGCATAAGATGATAATCTTCCCATCACTCAACGTTCAGTTCCAATTCATGTGCATACCTCGATCTGCTTCAATTTCACAGAAAAGAAAAGAAAAAAAAAAATCCCAAAATTTTAGCTGCATTATTTTAACTTGGGAATAAAAAAAAAAAAGGCAGTCTGTATTTCAAGTTTTCAACTGATAAACTTCGATTCTTCTATTCAAATCATGGCGTTAAACTTTGTTAGTTGCTTATATCGATTGTGGATGAAAAATAGACATACAATAATGAAGTTAATATTTGAAGGAAAGAAAATGAAGGGGAAGAGGAAGGAAGTACGGACCTTGAGATTTGGGGAATTGTAGAAGGAGAACACAGAGGAGATTGTAGAAGATGCGATGATGGAGCACTGATGGCGCAGGTGAAGGAAAATCCCGAAACTAGCCTTCAAATTAACAGATGTTTGACGGCTAACTCAACTGAAGACCAAATTGGTTAACTTTTTGATAGTTGGAGGACTTAATTGGGTAAGAAATATAGTCCAGGACCAAATCGGTAATTTCGCAATAGTCAAGGGACCAAATCGGTAATAAACTCTTATGATTATAATTTGTTTTTATTTTTTTAAGAGATTATGAATTTATGATTGTAATTATTATTATGAGTTAATACCATCTGAAATCTTTTGAATATAATAGTTTTGTCACATTTAGTCTTAAACATTCTAATTGAGCACTTATGGTCCTTCGGCATTTCTATCTTAATTACGGATTTTTCGTATAAAATATATACATACATTATTGTATGTAGTATGTTGCAGCTTCAAGAGTTAGCCATCTAAATTGTTTAAAATGTTGTAAGTCAACCACTAATGTGATTTACAAATAAGCTTTTAATAATTTGTAACTTTGATTAATTTTTTGTTCTATTATTATTAATTAATAATAACGATTGATATGAGACCATAATATTTATGCTTATATTTTTTATACCGTGCATCGCACGGGTTAAATACTAGTATATATATATATATATATATATATATATATATATATATATATATATATATAATTGTTTTAAAAAAATAAAAAATATATAATTAAGCCAATCATATTAACTACTTAGGGAATTCATTGACAAAAAGAGTATTCAAATCACACAATAATTTAAAGTGGGAAACTATCTCGCAATGTTTTTGGTTGGCAATCAGCAATTAGCTCTTCAATATTAGTATATATTTAATATTTTATGCCCTAATTTTTATTTGCTCTCCCTTATGCCTTGTATTTGGTTTCAACCATACCTATACAATTATTGTATTGCCAATTATAATCAATCTTGACTATATTATCTTGCATTTGTAAACTTAGAATTGCATACTTAAATACGCAAATTTAACATTCAATATCTATGCATGAACAATTCCAATATAATCTTGCCTTGATATACTTTAAAGTACTTATTAAAAAAAAAAAAAAAAAAAACATTGGGCATTATCCTAATCGCGCAATGCACCTAAAAAACTAGTATATTAATAAGAGCTTAAGAGAGTTAGACCTATAATGGATAGAAAAAATGACGGTCAAATTTTTTAATCAAATGAATGACTCAGATTGATCAGATTTTAATTTTTCCTTAACATTTTCTAATTAATTCTTAATGAATATGATTATCCATTAACTTTTCTGTTAAATATTATCTTTTTAATTTCTGTTAGTTCACCGTTAACTTACTCGTTGATTTCAATAAGAAAGGTCTTAGGTTCGAACCCCATCCCAACTTTTCCGTTAAATATTATCTTTTTAATTTCTGTTAGTTCACCGTTAACTTACTCGTTGATTTCAATAAGAAAAGTCTTAGGTTCGAACCCCATCCCAATTAAAGTTGGCATAATTAGTACTCTATTTTACTCTTATTAAATTAAATAATAATTTAGTAGCTACAACAAAAATAATACATATGCATTTCTTTAATTTAGAATTATGTGTCTACAATGTCTTTATTCAAAAAAAAAAAAATCCTATCCATTATTAATAAATTAAATAAGAGAAATAATCTCATTAGTTATATTGTATTTATTTTTCATCAATATAAAAATTCTTTACATTCAAATTCATCAATTGATTATATTCGCTACATTGTCCCTACAATGTCTTTTTTTAAAAAAATTATTCATTATCAATAAATTAATTCAGAGAAGTAATTTTATAAGTTATATTGTCTTTATTTTTCTTCAATGTAAAAATTTTTTACATTCAAATTCATCAATTGATTATATTCACTACATTGTCTATTATATTTTTTTTTGTGCACTATTTTTTAATTAAATATCAAAGTTATAATACAAAATAATGATATATATTTATTTACCAAGTATTTTATTAATACCATGAAAAAATTAAAAAAAAAATATAATTAATAAAGCCAATCATATTAACTAGTTGAGTGATTTGTTGACAAAGAGAGTATTCAAATTACACAACAAATTGAAGTCAGAACTATCTCGCAATGTCCTTGTTCGACAATCAGCAGTTAGCGGTTAGCGTTAGCGGATTATATTAGCGGATTTGACCAGCGAATTATATCTACGGTTGGTAAAAAGATATTTGAAAAAATTAGCTATTTAGATTAACATGTAAAATGATCTAAAGGTATACATATAATAATAATAATAATAATAATAATAATAATAATAATAATAATAATAATAATAATAATAATAATAATAATAATAATAATTGTTTAAAATATATATATATATATATATATATATATATATATATATATATGTATATATATATATATAATTAAGCCAATCATATTAACTACTTGGGAAATTTATTGACAAAAAGAGTATTCAAATCACACAACAAATTGAAGTGGAAAACTACCTCGCAATGTCCTTGTTTGGTAATCAGCAGTTAGCTCTTCAATATTATTATATATTTAATATTTTATGCCCTAATTTTTATTTGCTCTCCCTTACATCCCGTATTTGGTTTCAACCATATCTCTACAATTATTTTATTGACAATTATATGTTGGGTAATATGGTTGTAAAATCCCAAAATAATAATAATAATCCTACGGAAAGATTAATATTATATGGGAAAACAGAAAGAATTGGGAAGGAAAAGGTTGAGTGTTTGGGTAGGGATTTAGCACGAGTTCGAACACGAAGTTCTTTTCCTTAAAACCTTATTTGCTACCTCCCACAAGTGCTAGGAGCGTTGTAGCCTAGGTTTCCCAGGATAAAACGTGCTACGATTCCTTGTTTAAGCACCTAAACAAGGAACCCGGCAAACAAAGCAAAGCTGGAACACAGATTGGCTAAAGAAGAGAGTAGAAGCAGAAGTTTTGAGATGAAAAGTTACTGGAATTCCTTTTTTTCTCACTATGTAAAATGCTACTGCTTCTACCTCTCTTTATATAGGGATGTTAGAGTGATACGATGACATATCTCACACAGGAACCTCCCAACCATGCTTTGTTCTCATGATTGTGCCCATTTTGGTCGTGGGTCACCATTCCTGGTTCTGCAAGAGTTTGTGAAGAATTGTGCCAGTCAATTCTCCTTTGAAGCGACCCTCACTTCTCTCTCACATAGGTGATTCTTTCCCGAGTATCCCGCATACTCACATATGTCAACCGACATTCGAATCACTAAAGCATTTAACATGCTAACCTTGTGCGGGAGTCACTGTTTCTAACGAGGAGTGGTAGGGAATCCGAGACCCCCACAGTGACACGCTCCATTCCATAATTTAGTTGTCCTATTGAACCTAGGTGCCAGCTAGGTTGGGTGTCCACTATAGAACTTATACCAAGGGCTTTAGACCCATTCCTCGTCTCAACTTCTCCACAGCTACTCTACATAACCCTTTGGTTAGCGGATCCGCTATATTGTCTTCTGACTTTACGTAGTCAATCGAGACAACACCAGTTGTGAGAAGTTGTCTAATGGTATTATGTCTACGACGCACATGTCTAGACTTACCATTATACATATGATTCTGTACTCGTCCAATTGCAGCTTGACTATCGCAATGCACACACATTGGAGGTACAGGTCTTTCCCAATTAGGAATATCCTCTAAAAAATGGCGTAGCCATTCAGCCTCTTCACAACATTTGTCCAAGGCTATCAGCTCAGATTCCATCGTGGATCTAGCTATCACGGTCTGTTTAGAGGATTTCCATGCAACGGCTGCACCGGCTAGTGTAAACACGTAGCCACTCGTGGACTTAGAGTCCTTAATATCAGATATCCAGCTAGCGTCGCTATACCCTTCAAGCACAGCAGGATATCTCACATAGTGCAGTCCAAGGTCTCGAGTATACCTTAAGTATTTCAGAACCTTCACTATTGTCGTCCAGTGCATGGCACCGGGGTTACTCGTATATCTACTGAGTTTACTAACCGCAAAGGCAATATCTGGCCTAGTACAGCTCATTAGATACATCAAACTACCAATAACCCGAGCATATTCTACTTGAGAAATACACTCTCCGTGGTTCTTGGTTAGATGAACGCTTCGATCTAATGGCGTCCTAGTCCCTTGATGATTATCCTTGTTAAATTTTTCAAGGATTTTATCAATATAATGTGGTTGGCTTAACACCAGACCATCAGGTCTTCTAATGATTCTAATCCCGAGGATTAAATCAGCCAAACCCATATCCTTCATGTCAAATCTCGTATTTAACATGTTTTTGGTAGACTTGATCATTCGATCGTTACTACCAACGATGAGCATGTCGTCTACGTATAAACAAAGAATGACATAACCGTCTATCGTTTCCTTAACGTAGACACATTTGTCACTTTCATTTATTTTAAACCCATTAGTTAACATCGCATGGTCAAACTTCTCGTGCCATTGCTTAGGCGCTTGTTTTAAACCATATAGCGATTTAACCAACTTACACACTTTCCTTTCTTGGCCCGGAACCACGAGCCCTTCGGGTTGTTCCATATAGATTTCCTCATCTAGTTCGCCATTTAGGAAAGCGGTTTTAACGTCCATTTGATGAACTTCCAAATTCCGCAGCGCGGCTATAGCAAGTATCATTCTAATGGAATTTATTCTCGTCACGGGAGAATACGTGTCGAAGTAATCAAGGCCCTCGCGTTGCCTGTAACCCTTGATTACAAGCCTAGCCTTATACTTCTCGATGGAACCATCGGGTTTCATCTTCCTTTTAAAGACCCACTTGGATCCTAAGGGTTTACTACCCGGAGGAAGATCAACAAGTTCCCAAGTGTGATTCTGTAAAATAGAATCCACTTCACTTTTAATAGCCTCTTTCCACATTGGTCCTTCTACAGAAGTCACGACTTCTCCGTATGTTCGAGGCTCGTTTTCTATCAAACAAGATAGAAGATCGGGTTCATTTTCTAATAAACAAGTTAGAGTACTCGAATCGTACTCCAACAAGTAAGTTAGAAAATCAGGACCAAATGATTTTCCAACTCTCGCCCGCTTACTGCGTCTTGGCTCGAGCTCGGGTTCTCTCTCGGATTCCCCACTATCATTATCCATAGCTTCGTCAAACGTTCGTTTTGACGAACTCGGTCCCTCATTGGACCTACAAGGAAATACATTTTCAAAGAAAGATGCATTCCTTGATTCTATTATCGTGTTCTCGTGTACGTCCGGATTATGGGACTCGTGTACTAAGAACCGATAAGCACTACTATTATGTGCATAGCCAATAAAGATACAGTCCACCGTCTTAGGACCTATCTTTACTTTCTTAGGTGTTGGCACCAAAACTTTGGCAAGACACCCCCACACTTTCAGGTACTGGTAGGAAGGTTTCCTACCGTTCCACTGCTCATAAGGAGTCTAATCAAGCTTCTTGTGGGGTACCTTATTTAAAAGGTAATTACTTGTCAAAATAGCCTCACCCCACGCGTCTTGAGGTAGGCCCGAACTTATAAGCATCGCATTCATCATATCTTTCAATGTACGATTCTTTCGTTCGGCAACACCGTTCGATTGAGGTGAGTAAGGTGCAGTACGCTCGTGTATTATACCTACACTCGCACAGAAGTCACCAATAGGTGCTTCGTACTCACCACCTCGATCGCTTCTAACTTTCTTAATCTTACGATTAAGTTGGTTTTCAACTTCATTCTTATAAAGAATGAATTTTTCCAAGGCTTCGTACTTGCTTTTAAGCAAATACACATAGCAATAACGTGTGCTATCGTCGATAAATGTGATAAAATATTTATTACCACCTGTCGTTTGTATCGATCTAAAATCGCACAAATCACTATGGATTAATTCTAGTGGTTCAGTTTCCCTTTCAACCGATTTGAAAGGTACTTTCGTTAATTTTGCCTCAACACAAATTTCACATTTGTTATTTGTGTTAATTTGAAAATTAGGAATATGGTCCATGTTAATTAATCTACGTATAGAATTATAATTAACGTGACCTAGTCTACCATGCCACAAATTGGAAGACTCAAGCAAGTAAACGGAATTAACTTTGCTCTTATTCATGATAATAGGCATTACATTGAGCTTAAAAAGCCCATCAGTTACATAACCTTTGCCTACAAACATTCCTAACTTAGACAAAACAACCTTGTCTGACTCGAACACCATGCGAAAGCCATGCTTGTTCAACAGTGAGCCAGACACCAGATTCTTCCTCAGCTCTGGAACATACAGCACGTTGTTCAACGTCAGTTCCTTCCCGGAAGTCATCTTCAGAACCACCTTGCTCACACCTTCCACAGCAGACTGAGCAGAGTTTCCCATCCAAACCTTCTCGCCCTCAACGGTCTCAAAGGTGTTGAACATTTCTCGGTTGCAACACAAATGCCTTGTTGCACCAGTGTCGATGAACCACTCTCGTGGGTTAGAGTCCACGAGGTTCACCTCGGTCACTATAGCCGAAAGGCTAATCTCGACCTCCTTCTGATTGCTTTCCTCAACCATGTTGGCTTCAGAACTCTTGTTCTTCTTCTTTGGAACATTGCACTCAGAGGACTTGTGGCCAGTCTTGCCACAATTGAAGCATTTTCCATGAAATTTCTTCTTGGTAATGCCTCCTTTCGGACCTAGCTTTTGCTTGTCCTTCTTGTTCTTCTTGGAGTTTTTAGCATGCTCCACAACATTGGCTTTAGCACCAATAGTGACAGAATTTCTTCCATCATTCGTCTTGTTCCCCTCCTCAATTCGGAGTCGCTGGATCAGGTCCTCCAGGTTCATTTCCTTTCGCTTATGCTTAAGGTAATTCTTGAAGTCCTTCCACCCTGGAGGCAGCAAGTGGATAACAGATCCCACTAGGAAGGCTTCACTCAACGTCATGCCTTCGTCACGGATTTCATCAAAGATTAGTTGTAAATCTTCAACTTGACTTAGCACGGTTTTGGAATCAACCATATTGAAGTCAAGGAATCGGCCAACCACAAATTTCTTTGCGCCGGCATCCTCACTTCGGTATTTATGATCCAAGGCTTCCCACAGCGCTTTCGCTATGCCAATCTTGCGATATACATCGTATAATGCATCACACAATCCATTTAGGATGTAGTTTCGGCATAGGAAGTCCGAATCCTTCCAATAGTCAACTGCCATCACGGATTGGGCATCCTGTTCCCTTAGTTCGGGAACCTTCTCGGTCAAAAATCTCGCCAAGCCGAGAGTTGCTAGGTAGAACAACATCTTTTGTTGCCACCTTTTGAAATTCGATCCAATACCGGTGAATTTCTCCGGTCTTTCGGCCGAACCACTCGGTACCGTAGGTACCCGAGTCATGGGAATATATCCCTCGGTGCTCCCACCATCTTGTGAACCAACGTTCACTGGTGTAGCCTGGGAATTAGCAATATTATTGCCATTCCCACCACTGTTGTTCTCAACAACATTCTCCTCCCCGAGAGCTGGCAAAACTGGATTCTCCATTTCTTCTAGGAAATTATAGATAAACAACCAACGGGAAACGGATATAAGGTTTTAAGATTGTTGGATAATATGGTTGTAAAATCCCAAAATAATAATAATCCTACGGAAAGATTAATATTATATGGGAAAACAGAAAGAATTGGGAAGGAAAAGGTTGAGTGTTTGGGTAGGGATTTAGCACGAGTTCGAACACGAAGTTCTTTTCCTTAAAACCTTATTTGCTACCTCCCACAAGTGCTAGGAGCGTTGTAGCCTAGGTTTCCCAAGATAAAACGTGCTACGATTCCTTGTTTAAGCACCTAAGCAAGGAACCCGGCAAACAAAGCAAAGCTGGAACACAGATTGGCTAAAGAAGAGAGTAGAAGCAGAAGTTTTGAGATGAAAAGTTACTGGAATTCCTTTGTTTCTCACTGTGTAAAATGCTACTGCTTCTACCTCTCTTTATATAGGGATGTTAGAGTGATAGCATTCAACATGGCAATTAAATTGGTGTTAAAACCAATTGTGTAACACCTGTAACGGTCACCACTAAGTAGGATTAAACTCAGAATTTAAAATTGGAATTAAAACAGTATTAATTCCGTAGAGTTTAATCTGTACAACAGGCTGAACTTTCGGGTTTCAGACCGTTGGGGTGCAGGTTCACACGAGAGCACACGGACCAGGCAACACGAGAGTACATCTCTCGTGTGCACTGTGGTGCAACCCGAGAGTGCACTACTCTCGTGGTCACAGATACACGAGAGTTGTGCTCTCGGTGCACCGTGGTGCAACCCGAGAGTGCACTACTCTCGTGGTCACAGATACACGAGAGTTGTGCTCTCGGTGCACCACAACCTCTCGTGCTACACACGAGAGTAGGTGCTCGGTTCGGTTTTGACTTAGCCCGCAAGGCCAGCCCATTTCTGGACGACATTCGTGCCCGCAGGTGCCGGCGCACGCGAGCTCGGGCTTGATTTCAAGCCTTTTTGATGTCCTCTAGTTGGATTTTGATTTGCACCCCCCCCCCCCCCCCCCGCGCGAGAGAGCCTCTATGCTATACAATTCTACAACCTTGAAAAGAGCTCATGTATATAAGGGGGGCAAATCTTGTTTCCAAACCAATGTGGGACAAAGTCCTACATTTTCCCTTCATTTCCCAACTTAAATGGGTCTACTTTGAGAATCAATATCTCATTCACCCATTATCCGTTTTGAGCGTACAATATATCAATATCTTCGTCTTACTACGAAGAATCCGAATCCACTTTGACCCGACCCAAATCGGAAGTGGACCCCACTGATAATTGTACCACAAAATAGCCACTTAATATGCCATTTTATGCCATTTTAAGCTAATTTTTCCAACATTATAATCAATCTTGACTATATTATCTTGCATTTGTAGATATAGAATTACCTATTTAAATACGCAAGTTCAACATTCAATTATCTATGCATGAACAGTTCTAATTTAATCTTGCCTTGATATACTTTAAAGTACTTATTTAAATAAAATAATATTGGGCAAATTATGCCCTGGACCCGTGTCCACAATGCATTGTGGACACGAGTCCAAAACGACGTCGTTTTTAAGAAAAACGCGTCATTCCAGTTAAAAAAAAAAAGGAATAAGGGTCAAATTAGTCACTGAACTATACACACAAATGCAATTAGGCCATCCAACTAAAAAAACATGCAATTAGCCCCCTGAATAAGCCAAAATCTTGCAATTGGGTCAAAAGTGACTGGTTATTCAGGTTAACCGCCGACGTGGCGGTTAACCATTAATATATTATTTTACTTTATTAATTTTAAATATTAAAAAATAGAAAAAAATTAAAAAAAAAAAAAAAAAAAAAAAAAAAAAAAAAAAAAAACCACCCTACCCCTGCCCTCCTAACGGCCAGAGACAAATTGTAGACTGTAGACGCACTTCATCACTGGCCGGCAAACTTCGTCTACACATGCTTATTGTCGAAATATCTCCTCCTCTCCATTCATCATAATAAAAGAAGAAAAAACAAAAACAATATTTGAAACAATGTTTATTATGCTGTGAGGAATGACACTCGGTCATATAGTTTTCAAGAATTTGCAGGAGATGATTCGCTCAAAATCTTCTTGTTGGACGCAAAGAAGGAAAAGAGAAGAGATTGACTGTATATATATTGGCCAAATGTAGACTTCAGGAAAAACAGAATACGAAGTATTTTTTTTTTTTTTTTTATAAATAGTGAATCAAAATTCAATGAAAAGCAACCAATTTTGATATTTAATTCTTCAAATAGCACACTCACAGCATTCAAAATTGAATATTCTCTCCACCACTTTAGTGCCAAACAGAGCTCTTACCGGAGACGAACTGTAAACTTGGTCTCCCGTGGGCGACGAAGTGGAGGCTTTGTCTCCAATAGGAGACAAAGGGGGATGGGTGGGGTTGGGTTTTGTTTTGTTTTGTTTTTTTTTTTAATTTAATATTTAAATTAATAAAATAAAATAATTTATTAAATGTTAACCGCCACGTCAGCTGTAAACCTGAATAACCAGTCACTTTTGACCCAATTGCAAGATTTTGGCTTATTTAAGGGGCTAATTGCATGTTTTTTTAGTTGGATGGCCTAATTGCATTTGTGTGTGTAGTTCAGTGGCTAATTTGACCCTTATTCCAAAAAAAAAATTATTTTGTCTCGCTGTTAACGCCGTTAACGACGTTATTCGTTTGTGCCATTATGAATGTACAATTATGGGATTATGAATGTACAGTTATGACATTATGAATGTACAGTTATAACATTATGAATGTAAGTTATAAAATTATAAATACAGAATTTTGACATTATTAACTTACAATTACGAACATATAGTGATAAAATTATGAACATAGAGCTTTAAAATTGTGAACATGGAGCTTTGAAAATTATGATTTTACAGTTATTGAATTATGAATGTACAGTTACGGAATTATGAATGTACAGTTATGCAATTATAAATATACAGTTATGGAATTATGAACACAGAGCTCTGACATTATAAATTTACAATATGAACATTAAGTGATAAAATTATGCATGCTTGATACGGGTCCAGAGCATAACGATTGTATATATATAACGGCCTTAGCTTTCAAGTCTATAAATATTAAATGGTGGGCCTAGTCTTATAATATATGATATATATTATTGTTCCTTATCTTCCTTTAAGGCCCACTTTAAATCCTTTATATTATGAGATAGCCCATACACTTATAACTAGCAAATTATTGTTTGGAATATGGTCCACACAATGTTTTGTGAACCATAACAAAAAGTATATTTTTAATATATTAAATGTACAATATTTTTATACTGAATGTACATTATACAATATAATATACACTCAGAACAAAAATAATGTACATCCTTTAAATACAATGTACATTATTTTTGTACTGAATGTATATTGTTTTTGTACTGAATGTACATTATTTTACAGTAGACCAAATATGGTCCACACAATAATGATTGTTTATAACTCATATATCATTCTTATAATACAATGTATATACACTATTATATATGTCTTCATTTTCCTAGCAAGACTAAACATAAAATACTCATCCCTTCTCTCGTCTTTCATGCCACTCTACACCATTTTCCCTACCAAAACTATTCTTTATTTCCTACTCAAGAAATCAAGTCAAGAAAGCAACTTTATAATATTTTGAGCTAAGGAGTGGTAAGATTTTAGCTTCTACACTTTTTCCATTCTTCATTTCTTCATATCTCTAAATCTATATCTTATTTGCATGTTAGGTTTTGAAGGTTTAAAGAGGATCAAGTGGATGATGACATGCTAGGATGATCTAGAAGAGCTTTGGGTGTTTTGTTAGCTAAGAAGGTAACCCTATGTCCATGAAAACTATTTTAAACTTCATTATATGTATTCTTGTTGTTCTTGATGATATTGAGCATAATCTTGTGTTTATGCTTGTTTTAGAGCTTGTATCTTAGGTGAAAACTTGTGTTTAATGTGCCATTTCTTCTATTCCAAGTCATATGTGGCCAAGCAAAGTTGACGGCTAAACCTCTCTCACGCTCACACACATCTAACATACGAACCATCACCACCGCGATAGTCGGAATGGCCTATGTTGCCGGCGGGGGAGGAATTTCCATCGGCACCTCATTAGGCAGTGCGACAGTACATGCGATACGTGCTGCCGACCTCTCATCGGAATTGTGGCGGCTTAATTGTTCTCGAAGATCCCCGACGGAAGCACGATGGGAGGCAGCTCGAGCTTTGGCGCTGACAACGACGGTGACAGTGGTGTTGACTACGACGACAGCGTTTCCAGAACGTCTATTGCATCTAGGCATGCCATTAGCAAAGTTTAGAAACATGACCTTTTGTATCGATCCCCATAGACGATGTCAATGTTGGTTTTACAACTTAGGGTAGGCGGACGGCGGGCCAACACTACCTTAAAAACGTTAAAAAAAAGTTGAAAGAGAAATTTGACAGAGTAATTGTGCTTGCATTAACCTCAAAACCCATTACAATGTGACCCCGTAGGGTATTTATACAAGATTATGTGCCTTGAAAAAAGGAAAGGAAGAAGAAATTAACAAAATTGAACTTACGAAAGTTTCCCATCAACTAGATAAGCTTCCTAATATTAAAAAAGGAAATTCTCGCGCCAAAGTTAGAAAGAATCTCCGACAAATTTTCTTCCACCATCCTTGAGCGCGGCACCTAGTCGAGACCCCTCCAAATACCTAGTCTGGTTGCTCAATTGGCCCGACTGGCGAGCTAAACAAGTGGCGGGCCGGAGATAGGCTACCGAGGCCCTCCCAATTCTTTAAGTAATCAGGTCGCGATCTCCTGACCGCCTAGGGGCACACCTGACTGGGTACCCTACTAGGGGTATCCATCACATACAAACATAGATGATGGCACTTGGCACCCCATTATGCTATTTACATAAAAGGCATATTTCTATAAGATTATTGATAAAGCTCGGATTTAGATAACCTCATTGCTGGCACAATAATCAAGGAAACATTTTTCTTAGTGACTATTCCAAATTTATCAGATAGGTCAAGATTTTCACCTTTAGGAAGATGCCAGTCAAAGGAATGCAACAATGAACTCAAAATATAAATAAGCATTTTCTCTGCCAAGGAAATGCCGGCACAAATTCTCCTTCCAGATCCAAATGGCAAAAACCTATGATCATTGCCTGTATAATCTACACTAGAAGTTTGGTTAAGGAACCTTTCAGGCCTAAACTCCATAGGATTGTCCCAAAGTTGAGGGTCTCTATGTATTGCATACATATTCAGAAAGACTCTAGTGCCCTTAGGAATTGTGTATCGGCCAACTTGTGTAGTTTGAGTTGGGCACCTGGGGACTAGAAATGGTAATGCTGGGAATAAACGGAATGTCTCCTTCACAACTGCATCCAAATAGCTGAGTTTTGGTAGATGGACCTCTTCAACAATATTGTTTATTCCTACAATCTCCTCTAATTCCTTCTGGACCTTTTTCATTATCTCTGGAGTATCAAGTAATATTGTCATAACCCACTCCACCATTGTGGCTGTGGTGTCTGTCCCCCCTATCACAATATCCTATATACATAGTAAACTATACAAGTTAAAAGAAGAAGTAAACTGTGTTAAAAAAAGGAAAAAAAAAAAAAAGAAAAAAAAAAAAAAAAAAAAAAAAAAGAAAAAGTAACAAAGTAATAAGCAGCTAGCTGTAATATAGACTTTTAAACAAACTTTTAAACCACCCCTTCCTTCTGTCCAAAATAATGACTTTTAAATTTTATATTACTTGAAGTAATTTGTTTGATTTACTTGAAGCACTTTTAGTAGATTCAAACATACCAGCCAATTGAAGCATAAACAATACTTCATACACCCAAAAAAAAAAAACAATAATTTAATACTCAATTTAGTTATCGATTATAGTGATTTTTTTCGATTAAGTCTTAAATGCAATGTTGCAAAAAATGTTAGGCGCCCCCTTGCCGCCTAGGGGCGCCTAGCACCTAGGCGCCGATTTTTTATTTTATTTTTAATTTTTTTTTAAAATTTTTTTAATTAAAAATAAAATTTTTTAAAATTTAGTAATAAAACATAAAGTTTTCATAGTTATTTCTTAGAAACTATTTACGAAAGTGGTTGTAAAATTGTTCAAAAAGATTGTTTAAACCATCTAAATACATAAAAAAGTTATGCCTTCCGAAACTTTTTCCACATTTTCAAAAAAAAAAAAAATCTCACGGCCGCCTAGCCGGCCGCCGAGGAGGCCGCCGAGGCCATTTCTCGCGGCGGCCTCCCACCGCCTAGCGCCTAGGCGTCGATTTTTGCAACACTGCTTAAATGTCTTTTTTTTTTTTTTTTGGTGCTTAATTAAGTACTTGACTTCGATGATTTTACCTACCTAATTGAGCCATCTGTAACTATAACTTAGTAATTTCTTCTTTATTAATGCAAAATTTAGTCTTCAACTATAGTGATTTTACTAAAATTAGTCATCGATTACCGTGGTTAATACCCAATTTAGTCCTAGACTAATAGACTATATCACTTTTACTCAATTTAATCTTTTATTCTAACAACCGATGACTCAATTAGGTTAAACCATCAAAGTCAATAACTCAACTAAGTACAAAAAGACTTGAAAGTAAGCGAGTTTTCAACGGATGACATACCAGCAACAATGCCTTGATTGCTTGGACATCCAATGATCTCCCAGCGTCATCACGCTCCTTCAGCTCTAAAAGGATCTGCAGAAAATCCTTCTTTTCGTCACCCTTTGCCTTGCTCACACTCCTAGATTTCTCAGAAACTATCCTTACACCTTCCTTAATGATGGGTTCCAAAATATTGTCCACAGCATTTCTCATAACCTCCATCTTTGCCTTTATCCCCTGCAAATCGAATCTAGCAAGCCAGGGGAAGAAATCAGAGATATTAGGCTCGCCCAGCATACCCACAAACTCCCCCATTAACTCCCTAAACTCTCCTCCAATTTCTTCATTCTTTGCTTCATCAGATCCCAACGTACTTCCCCAGATCATTCTCGTCACAACATTTATTACAGTCGAAGAAGCCAATTCCCCAATGTTGACAGGCTCACCTATCTTCGATTTCACACTTTTAATGGCCTTTCTAACCTCTTCTCTCCGGTGCTCGTAGCACGCTCGGAGGTTGGCGCTGCTCAGCATCTCCCGTACAAACACCTTGCGGATGTCGCGCCAGTAGGTGCCGTTTGGGGACCAGAGAATATCACGGCCGCCATACGTGCCGATAATTCCTGCTATCGGCGGGTCGCGGTTAGCGAAAACAGCGTCGTGATCGCGTACCACCTCTTTGGCAATGGAGGGTGAGTTGACTACCACAACAAGGCGCCTCCCAAGTTGGAGCTTGAAGATGGGGCCGTACTTTTGGGCGAGGTCTGTGAAGTGGTGGTGTAAATTGGGGCGGAGAAAAGGCAAGTATCCCACCACGGGGAAGCCGAGCGGCCCCGGTGGCAATGGCGGGGCTTTCTTGGTTTTAAACTTCGCATAAACCCACAGTACTGCTGAAAGGAGCAGTACTGAGAACGTGAATAGAGCTAAGGTTTCCATCTCTGTGCTCAAAAGTTTCAGTACTGGAGAAGCCATTTCTCTGTGGTGTTGGAACGTTTATCCTTGCAAGAGTCTTAAATAGATACCCCATCTGTCCTAATTCAATTTTTTGTATTTAATAACACCTTTAATGTACTTTTTAAATATATATATTTTAGATACTAATTCTAAACTTAATATTATAAAAAAGAGGTAATTCCACCAGAGGTACCTTGTCTTTGATGGCAATTCTAATTTTAGTCCCAGACTATTGTTTTTGTCATTTAACATCCCAGACTATTATTTTTTAAATATTTTTAGTCCTCTCATGACTTTTCCTATTTTTAGTAAAGGCATTTTTATCTCTTCATATTTTTTTTTTGTTATTTTTCCATTTTCAACCGGTTTAGTTGGTTTAGGACTTTACTAAAAACCGGTTGAGAAATATGGTTACTAAAAATCAGAAGTTACCTAATGTTCTAAACCAATTAAACCAGTTGAAACAAAAAAAAAAAATAACAAAAGAAAAATATAAAAAGACAAAAATACTCTTACTAAAAATAGAAAAAGTCATGAGAATGACTAAAAGTGTCTAAAAAATAATAGTTTGAGATGTTAAATGGCTAAAACGATAGTCTGAGACTAAATTTGGAATTTCCACAAAAGGCAAGGGACTTCTAGTGGAGTTAACTCTATAAAAAATTAAAAATTAAATTTTAAATAACTTCAATCCGGCCTCGTTAACCGAACCCGACAAATAAAATGGTATGTTGGAAAGACTGCTTTGTTCAATGCGTAATTTGAAAAGTTAAGGTTGAAAATAAGGGATCTTTTTGTCCTTCAAAATTATTAAATTGGAATATAATACGAATAATATTCTACTATACCAAGAAAAAAATATATAATAGTTAAAATTTCATTTTTAGTTATTGATTATTGAATCATTGTCACATTTAAGGTGTGTTTGAAAAATAAGAAAACGACTTCTAGAAAATGTTTTCTGGAAAAAGACTCATTTTTCATAAAATATTTTCTTTTCCCGTGTTTGGTTGCATTCCAGAAGAAGAAGAGGAAGAGGAAAAGGAAGAAGAAGGAGAAAGAGAAGGAGAAGGAGAAGGAGAAGGAGAAGAAAAAGAAGAAGGATATAAAACAACTCCGAAATGACCCTTAAAACTAAGCATCTTTGGCACTTATCACAAGTTTTCATACTTTATTCTTGCTTGTCCTCAAACAAGTTATCAATCAATGCAAAGTTTATAAGTGTCTAAAGATAGCTCAAGATAACCTCAACAATCAAATGGTCAATCAAGAGAGGTGTGTAAGAAAACGGAGAGGGGGATTGTTCAAAGGGAACGCTCTCTTTGGGACAACCGACTTCACATAGAGCTCTACGGTTTTTCGAAGACGATGCAATGTTTGCCTCAAATTCTAGCAAGACGGCTTCCCTCGTATCTTTCCTCTCATTGGGGTGGTTATTCTTTACGTTCTTTTGTTTTATCTATTTCTTCCTTTGACTACCCCTCATGCCTTTTGCTTAGGAGTAGGGGATCACTCAAACCTCACCAAAGGCTCACCTTTTGCCCCATGCCATACCATGATTTTTCCAATTCTAGGTCTTGCCTAGTTTATCATTCTCAAGTTGGAATGCGCACACTCCCACTTCGAGAGATCCTTGGCTAAGGTCGAAGCAAAATAAGAGGTGAACATCATGCAAGCACACAAAAGTATAAACCTACTTGGTTTCTATGCAATCCTCACTTGGTGTAAAGAGGCAATTTCCAACGAATATTCCCCAAATTAAACTTTTTTGGCACATCATTAAACCACATTTCCAAGATGATATGAACAATGACACACTCTCCATCCACACACACAACAATCAATCAAGCACCATTCAAAAGTCAAGATTTTATCATTAAAGCACAAAGTGTGTCCTTTCCACACTTTAAATCAAACATCATCCTAGATGTTTACCATGAGGACTAGGTGGAAAAAGGACCACGGTTCAAAGCAAAAGTGAACATCCATTTCCACACTTTAGAAGTGGGCATGGGACTTGGGGTTTGAAAGTAAAAACCTTTGTGGATGAAAAATGAATACTAGTGAATGTGTGAAAGAACCCTTTTCCCACACTTTAAGATAAAAAATCGGGGCATAGAAAAGAGAAACGAGATAGAAGTGATGACTCCCTTTGTAGAACTTATTCTTTTTTATCAATGTTGCATCCTAAAACTTTACCCCATCAAACCCATTCGAAACTTCACAATCAACCAATGTTAGTGGCATATGTGCAATCAAGAATTGTTAGTGTTTTAAGTCTAAACCCCAAACTTGTAATTGACAAAATTATTATGGCAAAGTTAGACAGTTTTTATTCTAGGTGTCTGTCAGTGTTTAGTATGAAGACCTGATTGATAAGACTCTACGACAAAGCGTCTTGGATATATCTATTGGATTTCTCCGAAGTTTATGATGATGCGCTAGCAGAAGCAGTTACTTCATGAGATGCGTTTATAAGAAAGTCCCTAATCAATATATTCACCTCAAAAGGTAAAACAGTAATCGGGCTTCATGAGATATAAATTAAGATTGTTGTTCTACCGTTCCTCAATAAGAGTTCTATATAAAGGAGATGATTCAAGGGGTTTCAACACACAACTGTACATCGACTTGAATCACTGACTATCTCTCCCAGTACTATTTTTGGTGTTTTTTTTTTTCAAATGCTCGGGGTGCCTCCCAAGAACGCCACGTTTAACGTCTTTAGCTGACTCAAATGAAAAAAGAAAAACAATAAAGGTTAAAAGAAAACAATCATAAAATGAAAACTACCAACTCAAAAGATATCAAATGTAAAGTTCTAAATGTAAAGTACGGAATTAAAAGTACATAATTAAAATGCAAGACAGTAAAGCGCATGAAATGGAAGAAAAACAATAAAGACAGCACCTCATGCACGGGGTACCTAGTGTTCATCAAGTGGGAATAGTAACCAAAGTAACCAATGGAACATCACAACCCTTCTTCAAAATCATGGGACCCTTCATTGCATGTCTCCACCATCATATGATAGGGGATGAAAGTGTTGAGTGAATTGGACTTGAAGGTCCTCAATAGCTTGCCCATGTCTCCAGATCTCCTCCCTTTGTGTTCTCAATTCGGCCATGTGCTCAAGGTGAAGTTAGTATTGAAATTTGAAAAGATTATATGGACTCCCAATCATTAACGGTGGCAAAGTATAAAGGAATGTCCGGCATGTTCGGAGGTGATGTAGGTGGGGCCTCTTCTTCACCTTCCTCAACCGGGGTTAGTTTTTCCCAATTAAGGTCGGCTATGGTGATGGATGTCATGGAAGAAATCTTCCCTTCTCGCCTGATCTTTCCCTCATCTTTCCCTCCAACTCAAGGCCTTGGCAAAGCCTAGTGAGTAAGGGTCCTATGAAAATGTTGGTGGTGTTGTCTTGGCTTTGGTGGTCAACCACCTCTTGCATACCACACACATGTTAATAGTCTACCCCATCTCCATGGAATTGAAATGAGATAATGGAAAGATTACCAAACTTCAATCCAAAATTGAATCCAATTTACAAAAGTAATCCAAAAGCTTCAAGGTATGAGAGTGTTGTCAAGACTCCTTCAACCAAAACTCTTTTTCAATGTAAAGTGTTCTTGAGTTGGCTAGAGAGCTACAAATGAAATGTAAAAGATACAAAATGATCCAACCTCCCTAACACTCTAATTCTCTCCTTTTTATATCAACTTCTCCCAGGCTTCGTCAAAGATTTCGCTCGCCACCCCCGTCACGACCGTGCCACGATCGTGACCGGGTCATTAAAGCACCCAAAGCCCCGTCCACGATCGTGACCAAGCTCGTGACCGAGTCAGAATCTCCGCATGATCGTGGGCGGGGTTCTGCATCCTTCCCCTGTTTACACTCTTCCTTGGTTCCTCAATTCAAGTCCATACATTGTCTTTTAAGCTCAAGAATCCTTCGAAACATTAAAGTGTACATATTATAGGGCTTTGCAACATATTAGCACATTTCAAAGCATTTTCATCGTAAATCACCCACAAAGGACTCCTTATAAGCATAAAACAACCTTGAAATGACCCTTAAAAGTAAGCATCTTTGGCACTTATCAAAGGACTGCTCGAGGCATTCTTTGAGCTAAACAGTCCGGAACCTTAAATTCCTAGCGAATGTGTCAAGGCAAAGTGGATCCTAGGAACACATCCCAAGAAAGATATTTCCCTAAAAGCCTTGGCATTTTGTGTAGAGCAAAAAGTTATGTTCAATGTAATTTAAGTCTTTAACGGCTGGAAAATTTGACACGCTCACCTATCCTCCGGATTACCGCCAATCTCTACATGCTGGTCCATACCTCTTTCATTTGCCTATTAATACCCTCTTCTACAACTGAAGAAGGTGTTGCTGCGATTGCAGCTTGCTAGTCAATTTAAAATTATCAAGTGTTTAAAGCTTTCAAGTGTTATTACTTAGTGACTAGTGTTTGAAAAAGATAGATAAGCTACAATGTCGATATCCAGATTACAAGAGACTTGAGATGCTTTCACAAGAGATGATCAAGATCATCAAGCAAGGCTTTCTTTGTTGGAGAAAGAAGAATTTATTTTCTTCCAACTGTATTCTCTACTCAGTAGAAGTAGAAAGGGTCAGAGTAAACTCATTGTGGAGTTGAAAAACATGTTGGAGCTTGCGGCTTGCTTTGTGTTTAAAGCATGAATGTCCGGACATTGTACTAGGAGTATAGTGCAATCCTACTAAGTGTTCTCAGGAGAAGAGTGGAGCAGGCTAGGTTTAGCCAAACCACTACAAAAATTTCTCTCTCTTTAATTATTCACCGCTTTTATAGCATATATTCAGAACCAAACCTAAAATTTTACAAGAACAAAATAACGTGCAAAGAAAATTAAAAGGGTTAAAACGAATATCCGATGTGCATAAACTAGAGACATTAAAGTTACCTCTCAGGCTTGTACCTTAACCCTCACCAGGACCAACTGCGCTGCAACACTATTGAAAGAATATAATGTAGAATTTTCAAAGAAAAAGCATCTATTTAACCCTCACCAGGACCAATTGCAACACTATGTGATTTGTGATCTATTATATAGAAACAGAGTTTACCTAGTGCACATCTTTGGATTTTGCACATTATCCATATATATATATATATATATATATATATATATATATATATATATATATATATATATATATAATAACAATAACATTATTTAATATTATTTAAAAAAAAAGTACTTAATTAGCCTCGCCTTGCAAAATTACAAGGTGGAAATTAATAAGGATATTCTTCCAAAGGTTGATCGAACCCCAATCCTAAGGGCTCCACACACTCCGACCCGACAGAGTATTTGGGAGGATGTAAATCATGGTAACTCAACTGAACATGAACCACAAAATTAATAAGGATATTAATAAGACAAGTGAAAGTCTTGCAAATGCATATTTAGATTTAAAATAATTAAATTAAAAATAAAGAGTCTTATGTGACTTTGACACATAAAATTGCAATGTATACCTTTTGATGAGTGTGGATAGCCTTAGTGCAACTATTTTAGACTCATTATATTACTAATAAGTAATGATACCGACTCTAAGAAGCACGATAAATAATTAAAAATGTCCTTAACCAGTAAAAAAAAAATTAAAATAAAGAAAAGTTGAGATTCTGTTACAAATAAAATTCTCTTATTTTTTTAATCCTTTTTACATATAGAGATAGGAAATACTATAATGTCTTAATTAAAAAGTTATATTTTAAAAATAAAAAATGATGTAATTTAATCACGTACCTAAGTCATAAGAACATACAAATATACACTATCCCTTTTTATTTTAAAAACTAGTTTTTTACGCGCATTGCGCGATTGGGATAATGCCCAATCCTTTTTTCTTTTTTTTTTTTTAAATAAGTACTTTAAAATATATTAAGGCAAGATTATATTGAAATTGTTCATGCATAGATAATTGAAGGTTGAATTTGCATATTTAAATAGGTAATTCTTCTCCCAAAGGTTGAGTCTCCAACCTCAAGGGCCCGCCCACACTCCGACCCGACATAGCATTGTGGGAACTTGTAAATCACGGTGACTCAATGGTTCAGCAGACAGGGCCAAATGCTGGTACGCACAAGGAATCTACCCACTTTGGACATAATTCCCGCATTGCCGGCGCCGAGGTTCAAACCTTGGTCTCTTCTCCGAAATACTACCCACTAAACCATTGAGCTAAGCCCGTGCGGGTTAAATAGGTAATTCTAAGTTTACAAATGCAAGATAATATAGTCAATATTGATTATAATTGTCAATAAAATAATTGTATAGGTATGGTTGAAACCAAATACGGGACATAAGGGAGAACAAATAAAAATTAGGACATAAAATATGAAATATATACTAATATTGTTTGAGGAGATTCCGACATTAGGATTTGTGGTTAAGTTCTATTAAGACTTTAATATTAGAATTAGATTAATAGTGTAGTTATAATTTTATATTAGACTTTAATATTAGAATTAGACTAACGGTGAATTAACGGAAAAGTTAAATGGATAATCATATAATTAAGGATAAATTAGAAAATCTTAAAAGAAAAAAATTAAAACCTGAACAATATGAACCATTCATTTGATTTAATAATTTGGCGGTCATTTTTTCTACCAAATGTTAATAATTAAATAAATTCGCTGGTTAAATCCACTTGTATAATCCGCTAACGTTAACCGCTAACTGCTGATTGTCAAACAAGGACATTGCGAGGTAGTTCTCACTTCAATTTGTTGTGTGATTTGAATACTCTCTTTGTCACAAAATCTCTCAAGTAGTAATATGGTTGGCTTTATTAATTATATTTTTTTTTAATTTTTTCATGGTATTAATAAAATACTTGGTAAATAAATATATAGCATTATTTTATGTTATAACTTTGATATTTAATTAGAAAAATAGTGCACAAAAAAGATAATAGATAATGTAGTGAATATAATCAATTGTTGAATTTGAATGTAAAAATTTTTACATTTGAGAAAAATAAAGACAATATAACTAATGAAAATATTTATTTTAATTAATTTATTGATAATTAATAATTTATTTTTCACTGAATAAAGACATTGTAAGGACAATGTAGCGAATATAATCAATTAATAAATTTGAATATAAAGAATTTTTATATTGAAGAAAAATAAAGACAATATAACTAATAAAATTATTTATCTTATTTAATTTATTGATAATGAATAATTTTTTTTTTTGAATAAAGACATTGTGAACACATAATTCTAAATTAAAGAAATGCATATGTATTATTTTTTGTTGTAACTACTAAATTATTATTTATATATAATTTAATAAGAGTAAAATAGAGTACTAATTATACCAACTTTGATTGGGATGAGGTTCGAACCTAAGATCTTTTCTTTTTTTTTTTTTATTAAAATCAATGAGTAAGTTAACGGTGAACTAACCGCAATTCTTAAAATTTTAACGGAATTAGTAACGGTGTGTGGGTATTTTAGAAAATTTTAGTGTAAAATTTAAATCTGATCAATCTTTTAATCAATCTGAGCCATTCATTTGATTAAAATCTGTGACCGCCATTTTTTCTACCCATTATAGGCCTAACTCTCTTGGGCTCTTATTAGTATAGTAGATAGTAGATATAACATTTTTATGTACCACATTATGGGACTTTATTAATTAAAGAAAACTTTAATCTCAATGATATGATAAATGACAAATGTTTTTTTCTCAATGAAGACTATTAATCCACATTATATTGTTTGCTAGCTATACCATATCAAATGCATAATTTGGAAAGATTTCACATTCTCAATGAAGACTGTTCCTTTCACCTTGTCGTTTCTTGAAAAAACAGTCAAAAAATCACCATTATTGCGACCAAGGCATTATATCTATTGCAGCTTCCAACCCCGCTATTGGACACTTCATAAATTGCATTTTCTTGAATTGGCCCCATTGCACACACTGCCTCACGTACAGATGTGGTCCAATCTTTAAAGATAGATGGGGTGAGCCGTCTTTGTGTGATGGTGAGCTCACCGCCCATTGCAATCAAGATGCAGATCTTGCTAATGTCAGCTGCGACATTGCATGATCGACCTTGACAAGACGTTTTTGGAGCAACATGTGAAAAATATGTGTTCGATCACAATTAATTAAAATGCTTAGTTACTGCTAGAATATATTTATATAGTAAACAATATTTTACCTGTGTGATGCACGGATATGACTTATACAATGTTAAGAAATGTTATTTAAATATTAACATATATAATAAATTGTAAAGGTACTGATTTTTCAAGATAATATTAAAGTTATGATTCAAGAAAAGAAATGCATTAATTTTCAAAGAGAATTCACGATAACACACTTTATTATAAGAAATAATGCATGTCAGAATTTATTAATCATTGACTGGAAATTACAAATTATTAAATACTTCGAAGTACACAACATTTGTAGTTGAAGTAGGGTGGGTTTCATCTTCGTTGGCAATCAAAAGTTCTAAACCATTAGGGTTGTTAACTCTTGATGCAGCACGTACAGTTGACATGTACAAACACTGGTTTCTTCAACAGCAAGCCTACATGAGATAATGTATGGCCTTGACTTTTGTTTATAGTCATTGCGTATGAAAGCACAAGGGGGATTTGTTTTTTTTTTGAAATTTGAATGGCAATCTTGGATCTGATGGAGTCATTGACATTCTAAGTATTAATACCAACTGGCCTGAGTTGCTGCCGGTTACAATTTTGGCTTCCACAACATGATCTGATAGCCTGGTGATGACCGGCCTTGTACCTTGCATAAGTCAAGTGAGTGTTCTATATTCCTCAACAACATGACTGGAGATCTCACCTTTAGAGTTAATGCATGGTTAGGTATACCAGATGCTCGCAAGCCATTAAGAAACTCCGGAGTGTGCACATCTGCAAGGATACCATTACTTGAATCGGACTTACAAACCGTATCGAAGCTAAAGTCTTGTTTTTAGCTGTGTATTCAATTGTAATAATCCCAAAAATGTAACATCAAGTGAATAGGTCTTGTAAACATAATATTAAGTTCGTTATTGGTACAAAAAAGTATTATAACGCGGTGCTTACCGGCAAGAGTTAGCTTAGGATTGTATATCAATTTGGTCATTGCTAACTTCTTCATCATTTGAGATTAAATTAGGGCTTATATTAGGTGCTTGACTTTTGTCTTCACCGTTTCTTTGTAAATCAAATAAGTCATCCAAGACCACAGGAGTAACTCTATGACCTGTGACACCAATTTGTTGTTGACACTAAACGTTATAATGAAGTAATAAAAAGTTAATAACATTAGTTTCTGAGAGCATTCTTACCAACAATTATATACTCTTACAAATTTGTAATCAACTGACAATTTTTATTTGTACTAAATTAAGATAAACGCGCTTACAGTATTATTGATAGTATTAAAAGTAGAATTACACAATGATGTATCCACAGCGAATTTATTCATTGCTAACATGCTATTATTTTACTATTCTGTGATGGGTATTTTACTGTCAATCTCATAATAATTATTATGTTCTTCGGACTATGGGTCTCTATTTTCCAATAAAAACACTTAATTTTGCACACATAATAGAAGGGCTCGTAAGCTATACATATTTTTCCAAACAATTGAGAGAAGGGCTGTTAGATGATACCTTTGTTCTGAGAAGGGTGTTTCCTTTTCCTCCATATCACAGCTGATCTTGTAAGTTTCATTCTTCTAAGATGCAGTTTATGTTCAAAATGAATATATATCCTCGATGCCCATTTTATATGCATACGACCCAGTTGCTTCCTGTTAAAATTCGAATTCAACATGCATTTAATAGCACAAAATTGCAGCGTTCTTTTTTACTTGGAATACTAAAATATTAGTCTACTATTAATTAAAATTTTCCTTGGAATTCTAAATGCTACTGATGTTTGTGGTAAAACTATTTAGTTTCATTTTATATATTGCAATTCATTTCAACACAACTACAGTTTCATTTCGATATAACTACAGTTTCATTCGACATTATACATTAAATATGTGAAACTGTTATTCAGTTTATTTTATATACACTATAGTTTCATTACAATACAACTACAGTATCATTTCGATATAACTACAGTTTCACTGGACGTATGGACAATATAAAAATAATATGTGTAGGCAATTTCATTTGAGATACATTGTAGTTTCATTTTGTAATTAACATACCAAAAATAGGGTTCCGTTAAGTTGTAACGGAAGCTGTTTCTTTACTTAAAGAAACAACGCCGTTTTTGAACCATGGTCCACGATATAATTGTTGAGTCGTTATGCTGTGCATCCGTGTGCACCATGCATAGTGCACACGGATGCAAAAACAACGTCGTTATGATGTCGCCTTAAAAAAAAATTCAGAATTGCATAACTACACATCCATAATTTCATAACTATACATCCAGAATTGCATAACTACACATCCATAACTTCATTACTATACATCCAGAATTGCATAACACATCCATAACTTCATAACTATAAATCCAGAATTGCATAACTTCATAACTATACATTCAGAATTGCATAACTACACATCCATAATTTCATAACTATAAATCCAGAATTGCATAACTATACATCCATAATTTCATAACTATACATTCAGAAATTATGCACAATATGATGTTGTTGACCGAAATCAAAACTGAAATTTTATTTTTAACTTAGATGCATGTTTTTAGCATGGTTGCAATAGGCGCTAGGCGCTAGTCGGGCGGTAGAGTAGCGCCTAGCACCTAGCGCCTAGACGGCCTAGGCGGTCGCCTAGGCGGCTAACTGAAAAAATTAAATGGAAAACAGTGCATGTGTGTAGGTGCATATATGTCATATTATACATACATACATACATACATACATACATACATACATACATACATACATACATACATACATACATATATATATATATATATATATATATATATATATATATATATATATATATATATATATATATATATCATATAAATGAAAAAAAATTAGCAAGGTCGAGTTGGCCGGGTTAACTCGGCTAACTCGACAGAAATTAACGAGTTAACTCGGCGTAATCAGTCGAGTTAGGCGCTAGGCGGGCGCCTAGGCGGCGGGTCTCCTAGGCGGGAGCCTAGGGAGAAATCGCCACGGCCTAGGGGCGCCTAGCGTCTAGGCGCCGATTACTCAGTGCTTAGGCGAGATTTTTGCAATCCTGATTTTTAATCAAAATGACGTCGTTTTTACATCCGTGTGCACCATGGATGCACAGAATAATTTGCCATAATTGTTGTAACAACTGTGGTAAGATTGAAGCATCACTTTTAGGCTTTATTTGCTAAAGCCCAAGAGAGCCTAGCAACCCATTTCCATTTCTGCAGATTGTGTCAACTGGACAAACAGTTAAACAGCATAAGGCCGCACGGCCCATAAAGCCCATTCCTTTTCTTTTCAATCGTTATGCTGTGCAAGGTGGACACGATTTTATGTTCATAATTACTGAACTATATATTCATAATTATAAAGTTATATATTCATAATTTCTTAATTTTATATTCATAAATATTGAACTCTATATTCACAATTACAGAACATTATGTTCATAATTACTGAACTATATGTTCATAATTACTTAACTATATGTTCATAATTATAAAGTTATATATTCATAATTTTTGAATTTCATATATTAAATTATTGAATCATATATTTATAATTACAGAACTATATGTTCATAATTATGTTCACAACTCTATGTTCATAATTATAGAACTATATGTTCATAATTTTTGAACTATATATTCATAATTATGAACAATTTTGGAATCGTGTCCACCTTGCAAGGTGGACACGGTTCCCCAACATAATTTACCTTTTCTTTTGACAAATTTTTTTGTGTACAATGAATAAAAGGTACTTTTTAATATACTAAATGTACATTATTTATACTAAATTTACATTTTTTTTTTTGAAAATCACATAACCAAATTTCATTAAAACAAATGTTCAATACAATGCGGTAAAGAAGTAGACCAAATAATAGGATCAGGTTGTGAACGTGCCGCCCTAGCTAAGACATGAGCAGCTGTGTTCACTAATCTCGAAACATACTGAATAGACAATATATCAAAGTGTCGTTGTAGATCTCGACATTCATTCAGAATACAGCCTGCATAGGTAAAGTCTGGTAAGGATCCTTTAAGCAACTTACATATCATCTGGCAATCAGAGAGTATTCTCAGTTTTAAAATACCCCTCTCCTTGGCCCAGGAGAAAACTTCCTTAATAGCTATGGCCCCAGTTAAATGAGCATCATTCAAGCACCGAACCTGGCCATTCTTCGCTGCAATAAAGCTACCATTTGCATATATATAGGAAAAAGTTCAAATGCGGCGAGGGCTTTAGGTGTGACAGTGCGGCGGAATTTCAGAATACACCAACAGTGTTAACAATATGCACCAACAGTGTAAGGAAATTAAAACACACCACAATGAAATGCAAAAGAATACACCATATAACTCACCACCCCCAATGGTGTATTTTCGAACAGTGTATGATGTTTTTACTCACACCTAATTGTGTATTTTTTGTGATGCGTACCTAATTTGTGTGTGTGTTGTGGTATATAAAATTACGTTCAAATGCGACTGGTGCGCCCAAGTGCGGTTGTGCAGTTAAATCTGAGCCATTGATATTGCTTAAATCAACATCCAGGATTACCAAAATTTAAAATAAAATAAAATAAAACGCGGTAGCAAATTGCTAATTTTTGCATCTAGGTCCAAATTTAAGGTGCATTGGTTTCGTGCTTAAAGTGCGTGAATTTTGTGCTTAATGTATGTGGGATTTGTGCTTAAGGTGCGTGGATTTGTGCTTAAGGTGCATGTGTTGTGTGCTTAATTAATGTGAGTAGTTGTTGAAAATTAAGGTGCGTGGTTTTCCTTCTTAAGGTGTGTGGGTTTTGTGCTTAAGGTGCGTGGGTTTTGTGCTTAAGGTGCGGGGTTTTGTGCTTAATGTGAGTATTTGTTGAAACTTAAGGCGCGTGGTTTTCTTTCTTAAGGTGCGTTGTTTTCCTTCTTAAGGTGCGTGATTTGTATGCTTAAGGTGCGTCAGTGAAACTTAAGGTGAACTATTTTAAAACATTAGGTGCGTGGTTTGTGTTCTTAAGGTGCTTTGTTTTCCTTCTTAAGGTGCGTGATTTGTATGCTTAAGGTGCGTCAGTGAAACTTAAGGTGAACCATTTTAAAACCTTAGGTGCGTGGTTTGTGTACTTAAGGTGAGTGGTTTATGTTTTTAAGGTACTTTGTTTGTGTGCTTAAGGTGGCGTGGTTTGTGTACTTAAGGTGCGTCATTTTAATGCTATTGGTCACTTTTTTGAAGATCTGTTTGATTTTGGGATATGCAGACTTGCAGTTTATGAGTGTGCTACAAAACATGGGAAGAGTGATCATGGAGAGTGATCTTCAAACGCAGCATTGATGATAGAAATTCAACAAATGAGGGAAGAAAACAAAATGATGAAACACAAGCCCTTCCTGAGGAAGATTAAAGTATTTTATGTTATTATGATTTCTTTTGTGTATGGCAATAGTGCATTGCTTAAATGTTTATGAACACAATACTATCTTTTTTGTTGTAAATAATTTTGATATTTAAATAGATTTTCATTTTGAATTTAGATTGTGTACATACTTTGTTGATGATATAGAATTTACTGACAATGAGTAAAACAAAATTATAGCAAGATTAAAATAATAAAAATAATTTATATAAATATAGATTTTTCTACCAACCGTTGGTCACAATTTTCGACCAACCGTTGGAAGGAAATTTGGATATTAAAGCGTATGAATTTTTCGACTAACGGTTAGTCGGTATTTCTGTCCAACGGGTCAAAGTTGGAAGGAAATTTCCATTATAAAATGGTGGGTTAACATCCGGAATTTCCATACAACTTTGACTCGTTGGACGGAATTTCTGTCCAACATCTGATGTTGGACGGTATTACCGGTGTTCATTATTCCGGGTTCACGTTTTGGTCAGAATGTTGGACGGAAACCCGTTTTCCGACCAATAACTCTCGTTTTCCGTCCAATTTCTGTTGGACGGAAATGGCGAAATTTCCAACAGTGCGGGAAGCCATCCCCACACATGAACTCTTATATATATATATATATATATATATATATATATATATATATATATATATATATATATATATATATATATATATATATATATATGGATGAGTTCTGGTTCGAATATAATTTCCCGTACAGTTGTGGGGTTAACACAAAAAGACGCACCTTAAGTACACAAACCATGCATCTTAAACACACAAACAAAGTACCTTAATAACACAAACCAGCACGCCCCTAAAGTTTTAAAATGGCGCACCTTAAGTTTCAACAAGTGACGCACCTTAAGAATACAAATCACACACCTTAAGAAGAAAAACCACACACCTAAAGCTTTAGGCCGAAGCACCTTAAGTCCTTAAGCACACAAACCCCGCACCTAAGAATGAAAACCACACACCTTAAGAATGAAAATCACTCACCTAAAGATTTAGATCGACGCACTTAAGTTTTCAACACCTGACGCACCTTAAGCCATACAGTACAAAATCCACACACCTTAAGAAGGAAAATCACGCACCTTAAATTTGACCTAGATGCAAAATGACCAAATCACTGTTAATTCTGGACGTTGATTTAAACAATATCAATAGCTCAGATTTAACCGCAGCTACGAAGACCTACCGCACGCGAACACAATTATATATATATATATATATATATATATATATATATATATATATATATATATATATATATATATATATATATATATATATATATAGACACACACATATTACATTGTAGTATCTGTTCATATACTTTCTCAAATACTATTGAAACACAAACAACCAATAACGCCTCCACTGAGGAGAGGCTTGAACTTATAACTTTCCAAATGGAAGTCCAACCCGAGTACCATTAGACTACGTAGTCTCGGTATACACATACATATATATTCACACACACACATAGTTTATATATTGTTATACTCCGTATTTACAAAGCATATAGTGTTGGTGTATCACAATGTTTGCGTGAAATCTTGGTCATTTAAATAATTTTAATTGAAAATTAATAAGGAGATCACCTAAAATGATACTCCTTAAGATTCTAAAAATTAAGCAAAATTTCCTATCAAAATCTACTAATAAATATAATAAGAGTCTATGTACTTTCAAAAAGTAATAAGAATCTTTGGTAGTTTGTTTTTTTGTTTTTCTTTTTTTGAAAACCAATCTTTGGTAGTATGATTGTAACCGAAATAAAAATTATGTTGGCGTAGTAATGTGAAAGAATAACTTGTACATTTTGTTTTTTTTTTTTTTTCTTGTACAATGATAAGACATTTTCAATATTTATTTTTCACTTTTCTCTTTTTTATTTATGTACAAATATTAATAACGAAATATTCTGTTAACTATTTATTATTTTTAGCTTACTCATTATATTGCAAAATATTTTTTAACGTTTTAATAATAATAATAATAATAATAATAATAATAATAATAATAATAATAATAATAATAATAATAATTATTATTATTATTATTATTATTATTATTATTATTATTATTATTATTAACAACAATAGAGCATATGTTCAACCTGTTGAAGTACAAAGAGTCAACCTTATATCCACTAAGGCTCAATTCATGACCTCTCATCTTGAAGAGTCACTACATGTCATCTGAGTATAAGGTGGTCTATTATTATTATTATTATTATTATTATTAACAATAACAATTAAATTAATGTACACAAAATAAGACTCGTGCCATTTTTTTCTATTCTTTTTTCATCTCTGATAAGAATTAAAATATAGTAATATTTACTTAATTTGATTTGTTTCTTTCAAATATATATATATATATATATATATATATATATATATATATATATATAAAGTGAAAGCTATTAATTTTTCTTTAATCAATCAAAAACAATTTGTTATAGCAGAAATTTTAATTTTCTACTTCAAATCTATATTTCTTTAATTGAAATATCAATGTTATTACAACCTGATCTATGTATAAGTCAAAATTTCTCTTTGTTTTAAGAATTTAAATACAAAAATTTTATTGTTGGATCAATATTATAGGGAAAAAAATAATATTTCAAAATATTAATGAGAGTTTGCAAGATAAATAGTTCACATATAATAACAATTGAGGTCTCAATCATATACATAAGGAACATTTATGAATTCATATGTTATAACTTATTTGCATAACTCTTTAATTACTATTTGGCAACATTATTAAGCCTATTATAATCGATCTTCATTTCACCTTTAACAAAAAATAAGTTAAGTTTTACAAGCTCATCAATATCACATTAAGAAGATTTAAATTATTTTAATATGAAAATTGTTAGGACATTAATTTTATTATCAATTATAACTATCTATATCAATACATTTTTTTTTGTTTGAAATCATCAATAATCATGTTTATTATTATTACTTTTATTCCAAATGGAAAATACTCATTTTGATTATATTGAAAATTAATCATTTTTATTTCAATTTAATTATTTAATTTAATGTTTAAAATTTGTACTAAATATTTATTTATTTTAATTTTCATATTGAGCATTAATTTTCAAATAATGGAAGTAATTAAAAATGAGATATTTTAAAGTTAATTTCCTGAATTTGGGTAATTGCATAAACAAAGAGACCTATTCAAAGCTATAACTGAAATTTTACTGAATTTAGATTTTTCCGTTTATCGAAAACCCAGAATTTTCTCCCCTTTTCACCTTCCACAATACTAAGCACGCCACCTACAGTCCGCCGTGGAACCTTTCCTCTGCTTCAAAAACCTCGTTCATGGCCGCCTGAACTGTGAGTCCACTGCCTTCTTCAACCGTAGACCCTTTACCGCTTTATTTCTGTCTTTCTTGTTGGGTTGTGATTAGTGATCGTTGGGGATTACTCCATTGATGACGGGGCTTTCTCACCTCGACGCTTTACCCTCCACGCCGGGGAAGTTGAAGACGGAAAAGGGAAATTTCTACCGGCTCCGATTCTACCCTTCTCACTTCCCAAGGTTCACTCTTGGATCCTTCGTTTTAATCTTGTGTGTTCTCCTGTTTTTGTTATGTTCCCCGCCGGGAGCAACCGCCGTAATCTGACGGACTTAGTGGCGGCGCCGGCCCGCATGGTTAGTCTCGGCCCGAACTGGGAGCGTCGGGTTCGGGCATCGGCGTTGCCCAAGTCCAAGAACGGGTTCTCGATCCTCGTAACCGGCGCGGACGGATTCGTGGGGTCCCACGTCTCTCTGGCGCTGAAACGCCGGGGAGATGGGGTTTTGGGGGTGGATAATTTCAATAATTACTGCGAAGTCGGGCTGAAACGGGCCCGGAAGTCCATCCTCGAGCGGTCCGGGGTTCATGTCATCGAAGCGGACGTGAACGACGGCGGTTTCCTGCGGAGCCTCTTCGACGCCGCGGAGTTCACCCACGTGATGCATTTAGCGGCCCAGGCCGGCGTCCGGTACGCGATCCACAACCCGACCTCGTACATCCACAGCAACATCGCGGGCTTCGTGGCCCTCCTCGAAGCCTGCAAGGCCGCAAATCCGGCTGCAGGGGGAAGAAGAAGGGAGATGCGGAGCTGAGGGTGTTCAATCTGGGGAACACGAAACCGGTGCCGGTTGGGAGGCTGGTGGGGATTCTGGAGAAGCTGTTGAAGGTGAAGGCGAAGAAGAAGGTGGTGGCGATGCCGAGGAACGGAGATGTCAATAGTTATGCTGTGCAACAGAATGCACCATGCGCATGGTGCATACGATGTAAAACGACCCGACGTCGTTTTGACTAAAAACGACGTGCGTCCCATTTAAAAAAAAAATTCAGGTTCGATTCTCAGTAATAGCATTATTTTGGATATATAGTTATGAATTTCTGGATATATAGTTATAAATTTATGGATATTTAGTTCATTCATTGTGGATATTTAGTTCATTAATTGTAGATATTTACTTCATTCATTCACTGTGGATATATAGTTATGAATTTATGGATATATTGTGGATTTTTTCTTCATTCATTCAATGTGGATATATAGTTATGAATTTGTGGATATATAGTTATAAATTTGTGGATATATAGTTATAAATTTGTGGATATATAGTTATGAATTTATGGATATATAAAAATGTTATTGCCGGGAATCGAACTGATTTCTTTTTTAAGTGACACGCGCATTTTTTAACCAAAACGACATCGTTTTACATCGTATGCACCATGCGCATAGTGCATTCGATTGCACAGCATAATTTTCGCGGAGATGTGCCGTTCACTCACGCTAATATCACTCTGGCCCAAAGAGAGTTGGGTATAAGCCCTCCACCGATCTGGAGATTGGGCTGAAGAAGTTTGTCAAGTGGTACGTCAACTATTATGGCAACAAGAGGAGGAGCGAGTGGTGATTACTATTATTTTTTTATATATATAAAAAAAAGTTTTACATTTATTACTTTTTAATTTTAATGTCACCTTTGTCAACTCGGCAAAGTCTTGACATGTTCGGTTTGTTAAACTTTGCTCGTATATTACTTTGTCATGCACGCATGCCGAACCTCTAAAGCATCCGATTTACATTGGATTTATAATTAAATTTATATTATATAGATGATTTGAACTTAATTGTCTAGCTCGTTCTTGTTTAAATATGATATAAATTTAGTTAAGATGAATAATCAAATGAGACAACATCTTTCGAAACTATGTGCATTCACACATTAAAAGAAACACCGTCCAAGGTGTTATAAGCACAATGACTTGAGAATATGAGACAAATGGGTGGCCACAACATAGATATTTCCACACTTTAAAGCAAGAAATGAGAAGATACAATGTGAACTTAGCATGAGAAGACACCTTTCCTCACTCACAAACCCGATCAATTGCTCTAATATCAAAGAGCTTCACACCAATCTGGCTGTGGTTGAGTGGAAGGGAGGACTCATCTATCTTTAACCAAAGGTCAATGATTTGATTATTGGCTTTGAGAACGGAGCAGTCTTAAATCTTCAGGCCAGCTGTCGTAATGAAAAGAGGTGCCTACAATCAGCGAGGGGATTAGTCACAATAACCGACCTGTGTATACCAAAAAAAAAAAAAAAACAAAAAAGAGCTTCACACCATCAACCCTAAAAAGCCCTCCTTGGACAACAAGAATCTTCCCATTTATCACATGAGCTAAGGGTAAACAGCAAATAACAAAAGCTTATTCCAACGGACAATTGCATAAGAGAATTTCATTCTAGCATGACTTGATGGAATATAAACAACTAAAGCTCCTTCAATTAACAAATAATTCTCATGCCGCCGACCACCAAGCAGTCACCACAGGTCCTTCGTTCCTTCTTCTCTCTCACCAGCAACCACCTAGAGCTTCCATCTCTCTCTCTCTCTCTGGTTCATGTTGGAGAGCAGCTGCTGGCGAGCAAGCAGATCGGCAACAACGGGTGAGGCTCCGGCGAGATGTGACGGCGTCGAGCAGAGTGGCGACGACCCTGTTTTTCCGGTGTGTCTCACAATCTACTACATGAATGCACACGAACTAGAGTGTAGTGTGCAATATTCATGTTGTCTAACAAGAAGATGTTGTTGTCTCACAGGAAGATGTTGTCTCATTTGTTAAAAAAAGTTACTAAGTAGTTTGTATTTTAATGTTTGATTTTGGGGTGAATGATCAAGTTTTGAGGTTGAGACATTGGTTTTTGTGGTTGAATTGAATGAATTTTACAAAGTTGGGTTTCTTATGCCACGGTGATAACAACTCCACTTAAGATATTGTTCATTTTTAACTCAAAAATTAATTCTTGATTTTTATGTTTTTTTCAACTCAACCTGTTGTCATTAGTAAAAAAACTCGAAGTGAAGTTTTCAAAATCCACCAAAATAACCTCATTATATAAATCTTGACACTACTACAATTAGGATTCTCTTTGATATCTTAGGCTTGTAGGTGACATGCATTTGTCAATTTGTGTTTGGTCAGTTGAGATTATATAATTATGTCAAAATAATTAATTTATTGTAGTTCTTTTATTTCATTTGATGTAAAAAATGAGTGTTGCGAAAATTGTGTTAATATCTAATTTAGTCCTCGATTATAGTGGGTTTTTTCGATTTAGTCCTAAATGATTTTTTGTGTTTAATTAGGTATCAACTTTGATGTTTTATCCAATTGAGTCCTTAGCTATTAGAATCAAAGACTAAATAAAAAAAAACCACTAATAGTTAAGGACTAAATTAAGTAAAACCACTATAATAGAATATTAACTTCAGTAAAACTACTATAGTCGATGACGAAATTAGATATTAATAGAAGTGAAATTGACAAGTTATCTTAACAGATGACTCAATTGAGTAAAACTCAAAGACTAAATTAATTAAGCACAAAATATCATTTAAGACTAAATCGAGAAAACTAATTATATTCAATGACTAAATTGGGTATTAACTCACTGTAAAGTACACTTCATCCAATGGACTTCTTAGTCTTTATGTATGTAAATTCTCGCTTTTTATCCTAATTTAGTTTAGTATAAATCCCTAGCCGGGGTGTTGCTTGTGATATTCTTCGTCCGCCCAAAAAAAAAAAAAAATAATAAAGCCTAAATGTCAGCAAATTCATATGTTTCGTCTTTAAATGTTCATATCAAATAGTGCCGGTGTAGATGTGGAGGATTGCAACCAATTAAGATCTCTTGGAGTAAAAAGAATTTTGGTAGAAGGTATCAAGCATGACCACATCAATATGTAGCAAGTATTTTTACTAAATGGTTTTAAGTTTTGTATAAATGGTCCTGTTTGGTAACATAACTGTAAGTGTACAATTTTAGTACACATTAAAATCTTTGTTGGCTAATTTATTTAGTTTTCTTTTATTAGATTTAAATTGTTTTTAAGATTAGTTTAAATCTTTTTGGACTACTTTCTATCACCAAAAGTTATTTTAAGTGGACGACAAGCATTGGATTTTAAAAAGAGAAAATGCATTACAGTGAAGATTTCAAATGAAGGGTGTGGCTGTGATTAATCGAAGGAAATGTGATGCTGATTCTAAGGATCACAGTGTTGGATTGAACAGCTATAAAAGGAAGCCTCTCCAAAGAGGAAATTGCCATTTTTGTGAACTGCTATATTGAGTGAAATCTACACAAGTGCTATTTAAATTAATCAGCTAAATTTTATTATTATTATTATTGTAATTCAATTCTGGTCTGCACAGACAGTACCTGGTACAGCTGAAGCTTCGCTTGAAGATTGCTTTGGCATGCACGGTTCAGTCCTGAATAGGTGTTAGGAAGGGTTGTAGTGGTAAAGGCTGAGGGTCATTTGTACTTACCTCTTGTAATACTCCTTGGTGAACATCTATATTGAATTGGGCAGACGTGAGTTGCCCCGCAGACGTAGGAGAAGCGCTCCGAACTGCGTGATCAATATCTGAGTACTTGTTTTATTTTTATGCTTTTATATTTTGTTATTTATGTTCATTAAATAACCTAATTAATTGATAATGAAATATCTCTTCTAAAAACAAGTAGAACATTAAAGGTGTAATTGAATTCAAGATTCACGGCACATTTTCAATTGGTATCAGAGCCTGCAGACTTAATTTATTAGTCTGACGATCTGGCTATTCTGTGCCTCTTGAACTCAAGCTTTCAGCGACTTTTATTGCTTTTCTTTATTCTGTTGATTTGTTCAATCTCACGGGGTGTTGAGTGTTACAGAATGGATCGTGCTAAGGTTCTTCCCCAGCTAATCAGCGACAACTATGCTTATTTGAAAGCTCGCACACGTATACATCTAAAAGCTCAAGGTGATGCAGTATGGCGGTCCGTAGTGTCAGGTTGGACTCATCCCACCAAATCCAGTACTAGCACTGACGGAACAGAAGTAGCTAAACCTGAGACTGAGTGGTCTCAAACCGAGATAACTAATGCTGGAAACAATGATAAGGCCTTAGATACGATTTACTCTCTTATGCATGAAAGTCAGTTTTCAATAGTTGCAGGTATTGCTCCAGCTAAAGGTGCTTGGGAAGCTCTTGAGTCGACCTACGAAGGAACTACGTCGGTGAAACAATCAAAGCTGCAGCTAGTCCAGTCCGACTTCGAAGAGCTTCGAATGAATGAGGATGAAACTATCATCAACTTTCACACACGTGTACAAGAACTGGCGAATCGTGCAATGGTCCTTGGTGAACCATTCTTGCAAGCGAAGCTTGTTAAGAAAATACTGAGATCTTTACCCCCCAGGTTCAGAATGAAAGTCACGGCTATTCAGGAACACGACGGCTGGGAGAACAAAACTGTTACTCAATTAATGGGAAATCTTAGAACCTATGAAATGGAAATTTTAACTTATCACACGAAAACGAAAAAACAAAAAAAAATGTAGCTTTTGCCGCTGAAGGAAATAATGTTGTATCTGATTCAGACGAAACAGGTGATGATACAGTTGTCTTTTTGACTAAACAGTTTTCTAAAATTCTGAAACAGGTATCCAAAAATTCACGCGACAGAAATCCACAAAGAGGAGCAACATCGTCCAAAGCTGGTCCTAGGACAGGTTTATCAAACTTCAAACAATTTGTCCCACGTCCAGGACAGTCCAAAGAAAAATCTAACAATAAAGGAATTAAGTGCTATGAATGTGAAGGCTTTGGACATGTACAAGCAGAGTGTGCCACCTACCTTAGATGCAAAAAGTCTATGTCAGTCATTACCTGGGAAGCCCTACGAAAAGCAAATCGTAAACTAGCTAGTGAGATAGAGATTGTAACAAATGCTAGCAAAGTATATCAAACTCAAATAGCTGATAGGAATGTACTGCTTAAAGAGGCAGCTGACCGAGAAGAAAAACTAGGGTATCTGAGTTATAGACTACTTGATAAACTAATGAAGATAGAAGGTGTTCGTGGTTTACCCAAGATAAAAGTCGAATCAACCATTTGTGGTGCCTGCCAAGCTGGGAAACAAACTAAATCATTTCATCCAGCTCAACATACCATAAACACGAGTCACTGCCTAGAACTGATCCACATGGACCTCATTGGTCCTACTCGAACAGAGAGTTTTGGAGGTAAGAAATACATACTGGTATGTGTTGATGTTTTTTCATGTTTTTCGTGGGTATCTCAGGGAAAAATTCGAAGCACTTGAAGCTTTCAAAACACTGGGACTGAAACTCCAAAAGGAAAGAAATGAACCTATTATTCGAATTCGAAGTGATCACGGACGGAAATTCGACAACATGTTCGATGCCTTTTGCAATCAATCAGGAATTACCCACGAGTATTCAGCACCAAAGACACCTCAACAAAACGGAGTCGTTGAATGAAAAAACTGCACCACTCAAGAAATGGGATGAGTCCTGCTCAACGCCAAAGGATTACCTCAAAAATTCTGGACAGAAGCTGTAAACACCGCATGTCACATCCCCAACTGAGTCTATCTTCGGCCATGCACAAGTTAAACACCGTATGAATTATGGAAAGGTAAGAAACCGAATATCAAATACTTTCACATTTTTGGCTCACGATGTTTTATTTTGAAGGATAGAAATCCTGTTGAAAAATTATAACCAAAAAGCGACGAGGGGATCTTTCCCGGTTATTTAATGAACAACAGTGCATATCGTGTATACAACAAAGTGACCAAGACCATCATGGAGTCTACAAATGTTATAATTGATGATCAACCGTATGATATTGTTGAAGTTTCACAACCTGTATCAGTGACAGAACCTGACGCAAACCTTTCTGAAATTCCTGATCCTGAAACTCCTGAACCAGATCCAGAATCACCCATGCCATCTGATCCTGACCCAGAACAAGAATCAGAATCTGACACTGATCAAGACGACATTGACATTCCAACACGCATCCACAATAAATCACCCATCTTCAAAATTATTTTTGGCATCATCGTTGGTGATAAAGTTTACAGGTTCATTACTCTCTAATTCCTTTTGTTCATTCCTTGAATGTTTTTAGGGTGTCATTGTCTAATGTGTCTCGTGAAATACCTACAAATATTCATATGTCTAAAGCTGAGTTTTTATGTGTTCCTTTACCTAATTTGGTGCTCTCTACTTCAATATCCTTGCATTCATCAAATGTTGACAATTCTTCATCTTTGCCACTGTAATATTTTGCATCTGTGATAGTATCTATTTCAGGATCAGGAAATTTATCTTTTGAATTAATGGTTCTGTTCCTACATGCTCTCACACTGCATATATGTTTTATTTGGAGTGTGTCTATGATTGTTTTTCCCTCTATTTTATCTTTTTTTAATTTTCTCGTAATTAGCCCTTTTTGTTGCCTACTACTCTATGTGTTTACTAAACTGCGGGTTAATTCTTTGCGTTTTGTTCTTGACTGTTTTCTATGTGTTTACTAAATGTTCTACTTGCGTTGTTTTGAGTGCTTTTGAACAGATAAACCTATTTTTGCTTAGGTTATTTTATTGGTGTTCCTTGTGTTGAATCTTTGAATTCTCTATGGTTACTTGAATGAAAATTTGATGCAATTTGTGTAATATTTGTATTCTCATGTGTTACTATGTAAATGTGTTTTTGTTGGTCCGGTCATGATCGTATCTGTGTTTGCTTGTGTACATATTGTGTTAAACTATTATGAATTCTTGCCTGGAGTTGATTTATATGAATCTGTGCCTGATTTTGATCTATTTGAATCTCTGGTTGAATATGCTTTACATGACCGTGCTTGTTTTGTTTGTGTATTTAACCGTGCTATCTGGTATGAATATGTGCGTAAATGTGCTTTATCTGAATGTGCTTACTGTCTTATTTACCAATATGTCTTTTTGAGTGACCCATTTGTGTGCCTTTTGTTATATTTGCTACGAATTTGTGCTTGAGTGCATTTATTACTTGCTATGTTTTATCTACTTAATCAGCTCCAACTTGACTTGTGCTTATATGTTATTTGTTCAAATTGTTATCACGTTCTTCTTTTCTCGTTTTGTTTCTAATCTTCTTCTGCAGGTTCTGTCCCATAGGGCACTCCGTCAAACTCAATCCAAGAATATAGATGTTCACCTATGTCAATTTATTGGCAAAAATGGGGAGTATATACAAAGGGGGAGTATGAATTAAGTACAAAGGGGGAGTATGAATTAAGGGGGAGTTTTGGTAAAACTATTGAATATTTGGTTTTGTAGGATTTTGGTAAAATTGTTGGATTAAGGGGGAAGTAAGAGCTTGTCTATTGATGTTATCACATCTGTGCTTGTTTTTATGGTTATTTTGAATCATCACAGTAATTAAGCTCTTTAATTTTGCTTATTTAATACATGTTTTCCTTGCTATTATCATTTAATTATGGTTCGCACTTGTTTTGAATATTTTACGGTGTTTGTTAGTGTTTTTGAACCATTTTAGGTCAAAGATATGACCAAGGGGAGTTCAAGGATGAGTTTGGAGCAATTTTGGATGAGTTCGGGGCCCAGTGGACTCGACGCATCGAGCCAAGGGCTCGACACGTCGAAATTTTCCAGTAGCTAATTAATTCGCGCACAGGAAGTCTCGACGCGTCGAATATGCGTCTGTTTCTGGGATAAAAACAGACGCCTAAAGTGGCGCGATAAAAAAACGGAGTCGTTGAATGAAAAAACTGCACCACTCAAGAAATGGGATGAGTCCTGCTCAACGCCAAAGGATTACCTCAAAAATTCTGGACAGAAGCTGTAAACACCGCATGTCACATCCCCAACTGAGTCTATCTTCGGCCATGCACAAGTTAAACACCGTATGAATTATGGAAAGGTAAGAAACCGAATATCAAATACTTTCACATTTTTGGCTCACGATGTTTTATTTTGAAGGATAGAAATCCTGTTGAAAAATTATAACCAAAAAGCGACGAGGGGATCTTTCTCGGTTATTTAATGAACAACAGTGCATATCGTGTATACAACAAAGTGACCAAGACCATCATGGAGTCTACAAATGTTATAATTGATGATCAACCGTATGATATTGTTGAAGTTTCACAACCTGTATCAGTGACAGAACCTGACGCAAACCTTTCTGAAATTCCTGATCCTGAAACTCCTGAACCAGATCCAGAATCACCCATGCCATCTGATCCTGACCCAGAACAAGAATCAGAATCTGACACTGATCAAGACGACATTGACATTCCAACACGCATCCACAATAAATCACCCATCTTCAAAATTATTTTTGGCATCATCGTTGGTGATAAAGTTTACAGGTTCATTACTCTCTAATTCCTTTTGTTCATTCCTTGAATGTTTTTAGGGTGTCATTGTCTAATGTGTCTCGTGAAATACCTACAAATATTCATATGTCTAAAGCTGAGTTTTTATGTGTTCCTTTACCTAATTTGGTGCTCTCTACTTCAATATCCTTGCATTCATCAAATGTTGACAATTCTTCATCTTTGCCACTGTAATATTTTGCATCTGTGATAGTATCTATTTCAGGATCAGGAAATTTATCTTTTGAATTAATGGTTCTGTTCCTACATGCTCTCACACTGCATATATGTTTTATTTGGAGTGTGTCTATGATTGTTTTTCCCTCTATTTTATCTTTTTTTAATTTTCTCGTAATTAGCCCTTTTTGTTGCCTACTACTCTATGTGTTTACTAAACTGCGGGTTAATTCTTTGCGTTTTGTTCTTGACTGTTTTCTATGTGTTTACTAAATGTTCTACTTGCGTTGTTTTGAGTGCTTTTGAACAGATAAACCTATTTTTGCTTAGGTTATTTTATTGGTGTTCCTTGTGTTGAATCTTTGAATTCTCTATGGTTACTTGAATGAAAATTTGATGCAATTTGTGTAATATTTGTATTCTCATGTGTTACTATGTAAATGTGTTTTTGTTGGTCCGGTCATGATCGTATCTGTGTTTGCTTGTGTACATATTGTGTTAAACTATTATGAATTCTTGCCTGGAGTTGATTTATATGAATCTGTGCCTGATTTTGATCTATTTGAATCTCTGGTTGAATATGCTTTACATGACCGTGCTTGTTTTGTTTGTGTATTTAACCGTGCTATCTGGTATGAATATGTGCGTAAATGTGCTTTATCTGAATGTGCTTACTGTCTTATTTACCAATATGTCTTTTTGAGTGACCCATTTGTGTGCCTTTTGTTATATTTGCTACGAATTTGTGCTTGAGTGCATTTATTACTTGCTATGTTTTATCTACTTAATCAGCTCCAACTTGACTTGTGCTTATATGTTATTTGTTCAAATTGTTATCACGTTCTTCTTTTCTCGTTTTGTTTCTAATCTTCTTCTGCAGGTTCTGTCCCATAGGGCACTCCGTCAAACTCAATCCAAGAATATAGATGTTCACCTATGTCAATTTATTGGCAAAAATGGGGAGTATATACAAAGGGGGAGTATGAATTAAGTACAAAGGGGGAGTATGAATTAAGGGGGAGTTTTGGTAAAACTATTGAATATTTGGTTTTGTAGGATTTTGGTAAAATTGTTGGATTAAGGGGGAAGTAAGAGCTTGTCTATTGATGTTATCACATCTGTGCTTGTTTTTATGGTTATTTTGAATCATCACAGTAATTAAGCTCTTTAATTTTGCTTATTTAATACATGTTTTCCTTGCTATTATCATTTAATTATGGTTCGCACTTGTTTTGAATATTTTACGGTGTTTGTTAGTGTTTTTGAACCATTTTAGGTCAAAGATATGACCAAGGGGAGTTCAAGGATGAGTTTGGAGCAATTTTGGATGAGTTCGGGGCCCAGTGGACTCGACGCATCGAGCCAAGGGCTCGACACGTCGAAATTTTCCAGTAGCTAATTAATTCGCGCACAGGAAGTCTCGACGCGTCGAATATGCGTCTGTTTCTGGGATAAAAACAGACGCCTAAAGTGGCGCGATAAAAAAATAGACGCTTAAAGTGGCGCAGCTGGGCAAAATTCAATACAAGCGCGAGATCTCTTTTCCTAATATCAATTGTGCGGATTTCAAGGCTCATATCTCCATATTAAAAGTTAGCAATTCAAGGAATCTTCCAAATTCTAAATATCATTAAAGACGACAATTTCTTTATTTAAATATAGGAATTAGAATTTGAGTCCAATTTGGTACAAGATTCCTATTTCATCTCAACTTTGTACCCATTATAAAATCCCTCCTTCCTCAAACCTAATGGGAGCACGGGGACCGAGAGAATTCAGAGATTCTTGGAGACAAGAAGGAGAGAAATCAAGAGCCACAAGTTGTCTTGGAAAGCAAGAAGAAGACTAGGGAGATTTGGAAAAATCGTCTGGTTAATTCTTGTACTCTTTTGATGATTTGTAATTCTTTATTTATATTTGCTATGTATAATTTAGTCATGCTTGGCTAAATTCTTTAGAGATTCTTGGGTAAAAGTGTTTATGAACCTATGTGCCTGAGCTCTCAGTTTCTTTAATATATTATTATTTGGGTTTAATACTTGTGTTGCAATCGTGATAATATTGTTTGATGCTTGTAATTCATGGCCATAGTTACTAGCTTCATAGCCATGTTTGTGTCACCAATGGGAGTCGGGGCATAAATTAGGGCACACACGATTGCACCTAATGGTTGGTCCTTGGGAAAGGGGAACTTATTAGGGGAAGTTTATTCTAGATTGTTGCCAATCGGGAGATGGTAGTAATTAGGAATAATTGAATGCTGATCTTTGATCTTTTGGGTGTTTAAGCCATGGGAGTGGAAATTCACTAGGAATAGAGATTACGGGAGTAATTCGATTCCACTTTGCATTCCCACACAAATCTTAATTCCAAACTAAATATTGCAAACGATAATTGGCACTAGGTGATTAAATACTTGAATCTCATGAATCTCAACTTCTCTCTAATTGTTTTCAAAATCCTGAACCCCTATTTTATTTTATTTATTTTATGCCAATCAATCATCTAAGAAATTGTTAGGATTAGCTCTAATGAATAAGTTAGTAACTAGTGCTTGATACAACCACTTCCCTGTGGATCGATAACTCGTACTCCGAGAATTATTTGTTTGCAAATATACTACGCATCAAATTGGCGCCGTTGCCGGGGAGGTGGTGCTTCTAGTTTTAACATTAGTGAAATCTTTATTCTAGGAGACTAGTCCATTTTTTATTTTATTTTTTTTATTTTATTTTATTTTGCTAACCCATAACAAGTTCATTGTTTTGAGTGTGATTTTGTTTATGGATAGATGTGCATTCCAAGTAACCATGCCACCGTTTTACCCTCATTCTCAAGGTTATGAGATGAGTTGGAATATGAATCGAGAATATGGAGGAATGGAACAACAATTCCCTTTCTCAAATTTTGCCAACTCTAGTCAAGGATATTTTCAAGAAAATTCATATCAAACATCACAACCCCAATGGTGCTCATTTTGTGGTGGGAATCACTTTGTGGAAAATTGTTACATGCTCAACCCCACCAACCATATCCATCAACAATCTACTCAAGGATTTTGTGCCAACATGAGTCAAGCTACTTATCAAAGATGCACACCACCTACTCCACAACCCTCACGGTGCATGATATGTGGTGGATCTCATGAGGCGGAAAATTGCTTTATCATGGATCCCAATTACAAGTATCAAGAGCGAGCTCAAGAGTTGTCGTACCAAGAGTTTCAACAAGATTGTCAATCACTTGACCAAATAATTGAGATGAAGTCCAAAGAGACCAAGGTAATGCAATTGTGCTCGAAATATCTGGAGTTACAAGATCACATGAAGGCTCAATTTGATCGCATGAATGCTCGACTCGATCACATGATGGCTCGACAGCAAGATTTGACAATTCAAGAGCCACTTCAAGATTCATTTAATGGAGAGGTTCTAGAAGAGTTGCTCTTGCCAAATGAAGGTCATGAAGTTGAGAGAAATAAAAAGGATGATGAGGATCTTAGAAAGGAAGATGAAGAAATATTTGATAAATGCATTGAGATGGAGACACCAAGCTGGGAGGAAAATGTAGAGTTGCAAAGTAATGATGGCAAGGAACATATAGAGAGTTGCCCATTAGATGAAGAAGTTCTTAATGGAGCACATGATTTGAATGAGGATGTCTCACCAATGGAGAACACTTCCCTTGGAGAGAACTTCAGAGAAATTTTGAATTTGGGAGGCATTGGAGTTCTTAAGGATAATGGCACACATTTGCCTATCTATATATCCAATGATTCCCAATACTTGCTGGTTCATGTGAATGATCCGAGACTCTCATTACTTGTTGAACAAAAGAGTGATGAAAAAGAAGGAGAAGAGAATGGAGGCATAATTCTTGATTCGGGCAAATGTGGTTCCTTACATGATGACGTGAAGGGTTCGAGCTTAAGAGAGTTTATAAATGGACACCACTTGAAGAAATACTTGGAAGAGAAAGTTGATGGAAAGAAGGGGATTTTTCTTCTCCAATCACCTGATGGCTAGAGAGGTAACGTCGAGCTAACGACGTTAAATTTAGCGCTTCATGGGAGGCACCCCATGTTATCTTTTATTACTGCCCCTATTTATTTATTGCTTTCTAGTTTCGTCTTATTTAGTTTTATTATTTTCTAGTTCGTGATTATTTTATTGCTTTTTAGTTTTCTCTTTTCTCTTGTTCTCCTTTTCTTTTATTTTGCATCAGGGATGATGCAAAGTTTTAAGTGTGAGGGGAAGGAATCATTAATTTGGGGATATTTCTAAAATTTTTAAAATTTTTGCTTTTGCTTGGATGACTCATATGCTATTTTTGGTGAATAAGTTACTTGTCTTAGCATGCAGTTACAATTACTCTCTCTTGTTGGTTTGTGGTTTGTTTTAGTGGTGCTTGCTGCATCTCAATTTGTGATGGATGATTTGAGGTGTAACACATATTTGATCTATTCCCTTGCCAATAGCTTTGTTAACCACTTAATAATTGGATTAATTCTTGATCTTGTGTTTTGCATTGATAGTGAAGGCTTATGTGAGATTCCGGTCATGGGTGTTTTGCTAGAACTTGCCTCATTACTCCCTAAGTGATGTCTAAGTTTTGCATGTTTTGAAGTGATTTAGGCCATTTTTGTTTAGCCATAGCCTTTAAACCTGTCCCTATATATATTTTTATCCTTCGTATCCCCATTGTGCCTTTTGTTTGTTTAAATAAGTGCTAAGCACTTATCCCCTCTTTGTGATTGTTTTTCTTTGATTTACCCCATTATTATAACCCTTAACCCGTGGCCAAATATTTCCCTTCCACCCTTGAGAGAATGAAACTTTTATCTTTATCTTTTTTGTAAGAAGAGTTTTATGGAGTTGTGCTAAAAAAAAAAAAGCAGCTAGTGTTACAAATGTTCAAGTGTGGAGGTCATGAAAGTTTGGATTAAAATTATCTTGCTATATCCAAAAGAAGTCCAAAGACAAAGAAAAGAATGAGAAAAAAAAAAAAAGATTGAAAGTTTTTGAGTTTGGATCCCCACTTTACCAAAGAGTTGCTAAGTTCTTAAAAGAAATTTGCTCCTTGGAATTATGATTATCTCATCTCTTCCAAATTTTGAAAAGTTTAGATAAATTGTGACATTCTCTCTTTTTGATTAATTTTTCCATACCACTTCTTTGTTAACTATCACCCGTAGCCCCATTTCAAGCTAAATAAAGTCCTATTTGATCTTAGCATGAATTCTTAGATTTGATCTAGGGGAGTATGAAGGGCAAGCCTATGGGATCTCATTCATGAGCCGTGTCTTGCATAATCTCAACTGAGTATTTGTCCACACTTGATCCTCACATACTTTAAATTCTTGGTGCTTGGTTATTGGCTTGGAAATGGGTCTCTTATGTGCCAAACTAATTTGATTCTTGAAGCTTGTTGTTTTGTAGCAAGTTGGTTGGTGGTTTGAAAGGTTGTGCAAGAGAGAGCATGAGTAATTTGTATGTTTTGACTTGTGATTTTATTCCTTAGTTTTGCTTGAGGACAAACAAAAGCTTAAGTGTGAGGGGGTGATGTTATCACATCTGTGCTTATTTTTATGGTTATTTTGAATCATCACAGTAATTAAGCTCTTTAATTTTGCTTATTTAATACATGTTTTCTTTGCTATTATCATTTAATTATGGTTCGCACTTGTTTTGAATATTTTACGGTGTTTGTTAGTGTTTTTGAACCATTTTAGGTCAAAGATATGACCAAGGGGAGTTCAAGGATGAGTTTGGAGCAATTTTGGATGAGTTTGGGGCCCAGTGGACTCGACGCGTCGAGCCAAGGGCTCGACACGTCGAAATTTTCCAGTAGCTAATTAATTCGCGCACAGGAAGTCTCGACGCGTCGAGAAAATTCTCGACGCGTCGAATATGCGTCTGTTTCTGGGATAAAAACAGACGCCTAAAGTGGCGCGGATAAAAAAACAGACGCTTAAAGTGGCGCAGCTGGGCAAAATTCAATACAAGCGCGAGATCTCTTTTCCTAATATCAATTGCGCGGATTTCAAGGCTCATATCTCCATATTAAAAGTTAGCAATTCAAGGAATCTTCCAAATTCTAAATATCATTAAAGACGACAATTTCTTATATAGGAATTAGAATTTGAGTCCAATTTGGTACAAGATTCCTATTTCATCTCAACTTTGTACCCATTATAAAATCCCTCCTTCCTCAAACCTAATGGGAGCACGGGGACCGAGAGAATTCAGAGATTCTTGGAGACAAGAAGGAGAGAAATCAAGAGCCACAAGTTGTCTTGGAAAGCAAGAAGAAGACTAGGGAGATTTGGGAAAATCGTCTGGTTAATTCTTGTACTCTTTTGATGATTTGTAATTCTTTATTTATATTTGCTATGTATAATTTAGTCATGCTTGGCTAAATTCTTTAGAGATTCTTGGGTAAAAGTGTTTATGAACCTATGTGCCTGAGCTCTCAGTTTCTTTAATATATTATTATTTGGGTTTAATACCTGTGTTGCAATCGTGATAATATTGTTTGATGCTTGTAATTCATGGCCATAGTTACTAGCTTCATAGCCATGTTTGTGTCACCAATGGGAGTTGGGGCATAAATTAGGGCACACACGATTGCACCTAATGGTTGGTCCTTGGGAAAGGGGAACTTATTAGGGGAAGTTTATTCTAGATTGTTGCCAATCGGGAGATGGTAGTAATTAGGAATAATTGAATGCTGATCTTTGATCTTTTGGGTGTTTAAGCCATGGGAGTGGAAATTCACTAGGAATAGAGATTACGGGAGTAATTCGATTCCACTTTGCATTTCCACACAAATCTTAATTCCAAACTAAATATTGCAAACGATAATTGGCACTAGGTGATTAAATACTTGAATCCCATGAATCTCAACTTCTCTCTAATTGTTTTCAAAATCCTGAACCTCTGTTTTATTTTATTTATTTTATGCCAATCAATCATCTAAGTAATTGTTAGGATTAGCTCTAATGAATAAGTTAGTAACTAGTACTTGATACAACCACTTCCCTGTGGATCGATAACTCGTACTCCGAGAATTATTTGTTTGCAAATATACTACGCATCATCTATGACTGCTGCATATGGTAATTTTTTTGGTACTACTACTCTATGGCTACTCTATGGTACTCTTTTTTTGGTAATCTCTGATTAATATATCACTCTTCTCGCCAAGTATAAAGCCTTTATTTGGCTAATTCATCTACTGTGTATTGTGGTTGGTTAATGCTTATTTTATGAAGTGTGAAGCCTCATGGATTCTTCGACAGTACATGTTATGTGATATTTAATATAGCGGGTTCATGGATGGAACATGGTCCAAAAGAGTTTTTGGTATTTGCCTATTTAATTCTCACCTTAGGATATTGTTCAGTACATATACTAAGGGCCTTGAATAAAATTGTTTATCTTATTTGCCCAAGGTATAAGATACTGTAGTTTTTACCAAATAAATTACCTAAGGGGGAGATTGTAAATGTACAATTTTAGTACACATTAAAACCTTTGTTGCCTAATTTATTTAGTTTTCTTTTATTAGATTTAAATTGTTTTTAAGATTAGTTTAAATCTTTTTGGACCATTTTCTATCACCAAAAGTTATTTTAAGTGGATGACAAGCATTGGATTTTAAAAAGAGAAAAGGCATTACAGTGAAGATTTCAAATGAAGGGTGTGGCTGTGATTAATCGAAGGAAATGTGTTGCTGATTCTAAGGATCACAGTGTTGTATTGAACAGCTATAAAAGGAAGCCTCTCCAAAGAGGAAATTGCCATTTTTGTGAACTGCTATATTGAGTGAAATCTACACAAGTGCTATTTAAATTAATCAGCTAAATTTTATTATTATTATTGTAGTTCAATTCTGGTCTGCAGAGACAGTACCTGGTACAGCTGAAGCTTCGCTTGAAGATTGTTATGGCATGCACGGTTCAGTCCTAAATAGGTGTTAGGAAGGGTTGTAGTGGTAAAGGCTGAGGGTCATTTGTACTTACCTCTTGTAATACTTCTTGGTGAACATTTATAATGGATTGGGCAGACGTGAATTGCCCCGCAGACGTAGGAGAAGCGCTCTGAACTGCGTGATCAATCTCTGAGTACTTGTTTTATTTTTATGCTTTTATTTTTTGTTATTTATGTTCATTAAATAACCTAATTAATTGATAATGCAATATCTCTTCTAAAAACAAGTAGAACATTAAAGGTGTAATTGAATTCAAGATTCACGACACATTTTCAATAATTAGCTTATCGGTCAATGTTGGCTTATTTGACCACTATTAGTTGTTTGACTGAGTGTTTGATTAATTAGCTTTTTGTAACAGCTTATTGCTCTAAAATGTTAAAATTCAAAAAGTTGTTCAAAGCAGTTTTTTCGATAAGTTTTTTGCGAAAGTCATTTTACATGTAATTAACTATCAGTTAACAGCTAATTTACCAAATACTTTACTAGCTAATGTTATCAACTAACTAGTCAAACCCACTAACCCAATCAGCTAACAGCTATCATCTAACAGTTATTTACAGAATACCCTCATTTTTTGAATGAACACATTTGTTATTTTCAAATTTCAATGAACTCATCAAGCTAACTACATACTGCTTGTGAGTACAAAATCTTTAAGATGATACCGCTTGTGATTGAAAATGGAGTTAACATATTAGGCTTTGAAACGATATTACTTATGAGTACACAAAATTTCAAAACTAAGCAGCATTGAAGACTTTCAACTAGAATAATGATTTCTTCAATATATTCAAATTTTGGTAGTTATCAAAAAAAAAAAAAAAAAAAAAAAAACAGCATCCCAAAAACCATTCTGAAACCTACATATTAATTGCTTCTATTAAACATTCAAAGAGCCTTCCAAACTCTGCATACTAGCTAATTGCTGCTATAATTAAAGTACCATCTTCATTTCTTATGTTGTTTGGTATTCCTTGGTGCATTAAAGTACCATCTTCAATTTCCTTTTTCTTCGTTCCTTTCCAGCTGTTTATGATGGAGGTGTGTTTGTATGTGTTAGTGTGCATTGGTTTTGTGATGGAGGTGGTTGTGACAATGTTATGTTCTGCAAGCAAGGAGTTAAGAAAATTTTAGTGCATTGAAAATCTAAGCATTTTGCATATTTATAGTTTATCTATAAAGAAAAAAAAGAGAAGTTAAAAAAAAAAAGTTTAAGAGTGTTGACCAACCAATTCATCGTGAATGGAATTATAGATTATCCTTTCAATGACATTAGCATCTGGAAGAAACCATGAAATAGCAGCAGGGGTTGGACTTCAACATTACCAACATGGACTTCAACTTTAACTTTAACATTACCAACAGAGGGTTTAACTTTAACTTCAGTAGCAAGGGGTTCAACTTCAACTTCAACTTCAACAGTTGGGGGTTCAACATCGGTTCAACATCTTAATTAGACTTCATCAATAGTAGGATAAACTTCATCATCACTTCGCTTATATTTAGAATGTGTAATAAATGAGAACGAAATGGTTGATTCAAAAAACATAATGTAAAGGCAAACACAAAAAAAAAAAAAAAAAAAAAAAAAAAAAACAAACAAACAAACAAACAAATTTAATGAATGACAAGTGGACTTATCTTGTTTTTGCATCTAAGATCTAAGCTTGTTATGGCCACTTTGTCCACAAAGTGAACACTTCTTTTTCTCACCCTTTCTTGATAACTTGCCAACTAGCTTAACACCCACAATAGGCTCTTCTCAATAGGATCTCTCTTAGGGATTTTGGGTTCATCGCCCTAGTTGTACTTTATACCTGGGTGGTAGTGGATCAGAGGAGTTTGGTCAGTTTTTTCCCATAAATATGAGGCATTAATTGGCATTATTGCTAGTTCATATCTCCTTAGATATGTTTCCACATTATAACAATGGTGGACGTAATCCTTAGGTACATTCCCTTTTATTCTAATTGCTTCAAATACATTACTATAATGAATTTCATTAAGATCCCACCTCCTACAATTGCAATGTCTTTGACTCATATTTACCTTGTAGTTAGAAATGTCTTCAACATGATAGTTGTCTTCATTTGGTTTGTATGTTATCAAATAACTATGTCTTGTTTTGTTCAAGACATTTTAAGACATATTTTTAGTACATGCATTTACCTTCATTGTGTCTTTGTGTTTTTGTATCCTTGTCAATAGGTAAATTCTCAAACTCTCACACATTGTTAGGTTGTACATATCTTTTGCATGGCAAATTGAGTTGTTAAATCACTTAACAAATTGTTCAACAGCATGTCACACTAGAGATAATCAAACAAATATGCCATACAAATGTTCTTTGGTTCCCTATCTACCAATAGGCAGCTTTTTGGATTTAATACTCCTAATCCTTCTAAGTGCTTTTGAAATCCACTTTTTGTTGTTGATATGCAAATAGGTCAAATTTTTTTGCTTCATGAGATGACGACTATATCCATCCTAGCTGAAATTAGCATGGAGATGCCTTACACAATGCCTATGTTCTACATTTGGGAATAACTCTTCAAAAGAAGCTAGGTATTATTTGCTTGTGTTTATTAGAAATAAAAGTTCATCTATTGCGATTTTGAGAAATATTAAGATCATCATCTAATAATTCAAGAAACACTTTCCAACTTTCTTTCAACTACCATTCAACCACATCAAGCGCAATTAGGTACATGTTCTTTCCAACCCCCTATTTACATAGAATCTTAGAAAAAGCAATTGATACTTCCGTTGCGCTTGTATATGAATTTTTCTAACACTAATTTTGAGAAACTATACACTACAACTCTTACTTCCAAGTTATTTTTGGCCTTTGTAACTTCAAAATTAGGCTTTGTAATTTTCATAAGTGTTGTATCTCTTTGAGTTGGCTATCTAATGCCCCTAAAATCACTTCAATTGGATCTCCATAGCTACAATGAGTAATGATGAAAATACTAATAAGATGTTTGTTTGGACAGAAATTTCAACTTTGCACACTTTTGATACATTTTTGCATTAGTTTGCTTATATGATCAAGACATTTATAACACCAATTTTTGGCTATCAAGGAGTACTTAATTTAGCTATTTCCTTAGTTTTAGAAGGCATCCAATTTTTGTACCTTAATAAAAAAAAAATATAACGAAAACAAAAATTAACTTCAAAAGATGATCAAAACATGTAAAATTATATTGTTAAGTTAGTGCATTATAATAAAATATAAGCACAAAAAATTTCTTAAAGAATAATGCAAAAATTTATAAATTATGTATTTATCAATAGTCATGGTTCACGATGTGTATTAAATATTTTGGCCATGTTAGTCTATAGGTCAATTTTGACTTATTTGACTACTATTAGCTGTTTAACTTGGTTAAATAAGTGTTTGGTTAATTAGCTTTTTGTTATTTCAAAAATGCTAAAATTCAAAAAGTTGTTCAAAGCAACATTTTCAATTAGCTTTTTTAGAAAAAAAATTATATCAAACAGTTATCAGCTAACAGCTAATTTACTAAACACATTTCTACAATCAGCTAATATTATCAACTAGGTATACTCTCTAATTAACTCAATCAGTTAACCACTATCAACTAACAGTCATTTATCAAACACGGCCTTTTATCTTTAAACCGTCTTTTTTCTTTTTGATAAAATGCTCATTCTTTTAGTTTGTTATTCCCCGCTTTTCATAGAATGGTAAATGTCTGAAACAGTTCATTAATTTATATATATATATACATTTTTAAATCTTAAAACATGTCAAAAGTTTGAATTTCACCTCCCTTTATTCAAACTAAAATCATGTCGTGAATGGCGGCAAAAGAACTTACCCGACCTTATGACTATTGCAGAAAAGTTCACTTTATGTATTAAGATTGTAAAATTTTCATCAAAGGTCAAACTAATATCGAGATATCTCAAAATAATAATAATAATAATAATAATAATAATAATAACACACAAAGAAAAATAGTTGGAGTTATGTTATACGGAATATGAGTTTTTTGCACTTTTAGTCCCACGACTATAGTGGCACTGGCAGAATTGATCCACGACTTTTAAACCTTGCAATTTTAGTCCACGACTATTGATTTTTTTTGCAAAAATAGTCCTTCCGGCCACTTTTCCGTCAAAATTTCACCGGAAAAAAAAAATTCTCTATTTTTAGTCGGGTTAAAATTGACATTTTACTTATCTCAAAAAATTAAAAGAAAAAAATTGATATTTGACTACATACAATATTACTGGGCTACATACTACTGCCCCAGGCAGCGGAGTACATGTACCACTCCAATGCTGCTGCCGGATAACCCAACTAGCCCGGGGAACGCCACGGCCGCTCCGCCGCTTACTGACAGCCCTGCCTGCTCCAGGAACTCCGCCGCCTGCGGCAGTAGTATGTAGCCCAGTAATATTGTATGTAGCCAAATATCAATTTTTTTCTTTTAATTTTTTGAGATAAGTAAAATGTCAATTTTAACCCGGCTAAAATGAAGAATTTTTTTTTTTCCGGTGAAATTTTGACGGAAAAGTGGCCGGAAGGACCATTTTTGCAAAAAAATCAATAATTGTGGACTAAAATTGCAAGGTTCAAAAGTCGTGGATCAATTCTGCCAGTGTCACTATAGTCGTGGGACTAAAAGTGCAAAAAACTCTACGGAATATTATTTACAAAGTTGCATGAGTTTCTTTTAATTTTATGTTTTTTTTTAATAATCTTTTTCATTTTTTGTTTTTCAATTCAAAATATCATCATTCATTTTTTTTTTCTATTATCATTAATTTTCTCTAAATTTTTATTTCTTCAAAAGAAAATTGTTGAATTAGTAAGCACATCAATATTGCTAGCTTGGGTAGTTGTGAAATATTGTGATTTATCTACTTTTTTGAACTTAATGATGGAGTATTGGAGTTCTTGGTCATAAAGTGATATGATGGGGTGCCCTAGTGTGGGATATATAGGATGAGAATGATTATAAAATACTATATTATGAATATTTGAATAATGTTGTATACACTATTTTTTTTAAAAAAAAAAAATGCATTAAGTATTGATGTGTTAGGATGAAATTGCTATATTATATTGATTATGTTAACTTTTTTTTTTTTTGAAATGATGTTAACTTTTTTAAAAAGCTAATGCATGCAACTTATCATATTTCATCAAATCAATGTTGAGTGCAAAATACAGTGTAAAAATGACTACATACAAATATTAGTTTCCATGAAGATTGTATCTTTTAAAGTGATTTTATGCCTTTTGAAAGTGATTTTTCCTCAACTTTACTTGGTAAATTGTTTAAAATCCTTTCGCACTGACATGACGACTAATTATTGTTCTAGCTTGAATTTTTATTTTTATGCCTAACCAATTGAAGTTGGTCAGCATGTGCGAGAATTTAATTAATTTCCTATCTCATGCCCCTGCCCCTGCCCTTTCCCCCACATCATTTTTTCAATTATATTGGAAGCTAACCATAAAAATAATCCAATTATCTTGATTGAGAAAATTACACTTTCGTCCCTAAGTTATAGAGCAATTGTAAAATTCGTCTTTTAAGTGTTGGTTATATTCGCTTTTTGTCCCTAGCTAAGTTATCATTGACGTTGCACTTTTCATCCATTTACTAATAAAATATTGGAGACGAAATTTGTAATTTTAATACAACTCAGGAACGAAAAGTGCAATGCCAATGATAACTTAGGGATGAAAAGTGATCATGACCAACACTCAGGGACAAATTCTACAATTATATTACCATATAACTTAGGGACAAAAAGTGCAATTTTCCCCTCTTGATTTGAGTATTAATTGGAAATTTAATGTTTATTAAATGGATATTTAATTAAATGATCAAATTTGAAACAAAATCAATAGTCAATGGATAATTTATGGTCATATTGAAAGTCGAGAACGAAAATTGGTAAAAAGATCAATAGTCAAGAGACCATTTATGGTCTGAGAAAATTTCAATTTTGGTCCACTAACTATTGGGGTTGTGTTAATTGCAACACTTGACTTTCAAAAATGTTAATTAAGTACCTTGACTATGCAATATCTTTCAATTTTGGTCACTCCGACCAAATTACCGGTCAAATCTCACCGAAAATTTTTAATAGGTCAAATAATGACTTTTTTGGTCATTTTACTTTTTCCCTTTCTTCCCCGGCGAGCAACTCCATTTCCGACAAGCCATATGGTTGAACTCCTTAACACTAACAATTAACACAAAGGTGAACTCTTGCTTCTCTGCAAGATCAACATCATCTCCTTCAACACCCTTCCATTCGAAAAACATCTCTTTTATTTTAATGTTTCGCCCTGAAAAAAATTTCTGAATCCGTCCCTATTTCGCCCCCCCCCCCCCCCCCCCCCCCCCCTCAATAGAATTTCTGGCTCCGTCCTTGTCTGGACATGTGGACGGATGTGAGTGGTTCTTATTTCTTTCATGGGCGATTGTTCTCACCTAAGCGCGCCTATACGTACGTACGTACGTACGTACGTACGTACGTACATACATACATACATACATACATACATACATACATATATATATATATATATATATATATATATATATATATATATATATATATACTCACACACACACACATACCACGACGACTCCAATAATTCATCCCAGTAAATTCTTGTTTGGCCTAACTTGAATTGAACATCTCCCCAGTCCCCATTGGCCAAACAAGGTCTAGCCGTCTAGGTAAACAACCATATCAAATCTAGAAGACAATGAATGCCAATGATTTATCAATAATTCATATTCCAGTGAAGAAAACGTTGTATAACATAACAAATATAATTTTAGGCGGGAAAAGAAAAAACACTAATATAAAAGGCGCATTTGATTAAAGCATTGGAATAGATAATGATAATGAGTTTTAAGTAGAAAAATTTTCTTTGTTAGATATAAATAGGATTGAAATCAAAATAAATATATAAAAATATTTAGAGTTAATTTTATTTTTGTCCTAGATTTAAAGGTGACAGTTCACTTTTAATTTTCTTTTTAGAACATCCCCAGTTGGTCGCAGTATTATTGTGGTATGATCATTTTTTATTTTTGGTCAATAAAATCGGTGAAATGTCGTTAAATACAATGACATTTTAATCTTTTTATACAAAGTGAGTTTACACACTATATTTTATTTTCAATTTTTAATTTTTTAAAATTCAAAATTAAAGACCTAAATGCCTTTGTATTTTATGGGATTTAAGCAATTTTATTGATGGAGGACAAAAAATCATGCTAGAATAATACTAGGACTAAAATGAAATTAACTCAAATATTTAATACATATATATACATATTAAAGTTCCATATTTAATGGATGAAAAATTACCTTTTTATTTTTAAATTTTTTCTTCTCATTTTTTATTCTATTGTTCAAAAATAGAAGATGAAAAGATTAATAATGTGCTTTATAATTATTAAAAGGTTTGAATTCAATAGTAGGATAGTAAAAGTAGGTAAATAAATATGATAATGATTAATGAGTATTAAATATCATAATAGGGTGGAAAAGTGCTCGAGTAATCAAATACAAACTAAGATCAGAAGATGCTTTTTTTTTTCTTTTTTTTTTCAACGAAAAACAGGTTTTATTGGCGACGAATAGCCCGACGTGTGGCAAAACCCCTTACATCAAACAATAAGGCCAGCTTAGCCGCAGAAGGCAGCGAGTGTAAAGTATGAAAATTTTTTGAAGTGTTAATGCCGAGGCCAGCTGTTGCAAGAGCGTCCGCAACGTGATTGGCTTCCCTGTAAATATGTCGAATACTGGAACCTCATAAACTAAGAGTGGACCGAACGTAAGAAACTGCTGGCTCAATTCTCCAAGGAATCCTTGTATCCTGCGCAGAGATCAAGTTGGCGAGGGAGAGAGAGTCGACTTCCACAGCAAAAGGAGCCATGGCAAAGGCAGCACACCATTGTACAGCAAGCTGAAGAGATGCTTTTTCAAAATATTTTGAGGCTTTTTTAGTAAAACAAACACAAAGACAATCATGTTCGATTATGTTATACTAATTTGTAAATTTAAATTTTATTTTATAAAATAATATATTTTTAAAAAAATATTAAATGTTTTTTAAAACAATAGCACAACATGTACAACTAAAATCTACATAATCATCATGACACTATGTACTATAGAGTTAATTAGTAGCAACATTCTGAATATATAACAAGAAATATACTATATGTACTCCAACTTTATACTTCCAACTTTTATTCCCTCACACAAAATTTTGATATAAATATATACTTATATTGGGACCCACATGAAAAAATAACTTATCAGAGTCTGCCACATCAAGAAGTAAAATTTATGAAGTAAGATTTGGGGTAGATATAGAAGAACTCATATAACAATGGGGCATAATTGTATTATTTAGCCGCTTTAAAGGTCTTATTGGATTTTATTTTATTTTTTAGTCAGGCAACTTATTACAGTATTTGATAGAGTTAGAGAGGTAAATTAAATTTACACTTTTTCCAAGTGAAAATTGTTATGCAAATTTAATAGGGAGTAGCATCGCTCAAATAATTAAATGTAAAAATGTATGTAATCCAATACACTTATATCATGTCAAGTATTATGCATTACGAATTAAGTTTAGTATAAAAATGTCAACTACTGTATAGTGTGATAGCACCTCTATCTATTAACATTTCAATATGATATGCGGACAGACAATATAAAATTGATTGAATAATTTAGTATTTGGTATAAGAATTGCAAGTAACAAATGTTGTTAGGTTATGAGAGGGGTAGATCTAGAAATTTTGTTTAATGAAGGCGAAATATAAAAATATTTATAGTAAAATATGAAATGGTCGAAATAAATGTATATCATATTTTTTCTAATTGAATTACAAAACATATTATGTATCAATTAATTAATCACTTATATAGTGCAAGTAAAATTACTTACAAGTGCAACTATTTTTACTAAATAGTGTAAGTAATTTACTTTATTAACATTGGTGCACCTAAGGGGGTCCTCAATAGATTGATTTTTGCACAAGAATTAAGAAGCCATGTAGGATAGAGGTGAGGGAGAGAGAAGAAAGAAAAAAAATGAAAAAAAAACAAACAAATCTAACAGTTGAGAGGAAACAAAAAATATTAATAATAACAAAAAGGGAAAATTGTAAAAAATGTCCCTCTATAATGTGCCAATTATCAATGTCACTCCTGAATTATGAGGGTGTAAATGTTGCCCCTCAATTATCAAAACGGTGCACATATAGCCCCTCCCAAACTGCTTACCGCTTTAGGCCCGGCCTCGGCCCCCGCGCTCCTCAATCCATGAGCTCCCCCCAGCCATCGCTGTCATCCCCTACTACTCACCCTGTCGCTCCCGTCCCCAGTCACGCAACCACTTTGCCACCTAACCGGGGCTTGGGGGTTTTTGGTATCACCCGTTCGCCGATCACCGCCGCCAGCTCTCCGGCCCTCTTTAATCCATCTTCTCGTCCTGCTCAGAGGTCGCTCCCTCTGTCGCCTCGTGCTCCTCCTACTGCCGGTACTCCCGTCCGCCATCTTGATCCTTCTACTCCCCGCGGCATACGTGCTAAAATCTCTAAGGCTGAACTTGATTGTTTGGACGAACGGCTAGGCCCCAAGGTTGAGATTACCGTACCCGGGGAGGACCGGACCATGACAGACCCCCCATCGGTTGATAGGGCGGCCGTTCATTATCACTCGGTCCAAGCATGCCTTCAATTTCCTCCCCATCCTCTTATTCGAACATTCCTCGAGTGCCATAGGATAGCGTCCTGCCAAATGACTCCGAACGGTTATCGCTTTATCACCTGTTTCATCACCCGATGCCGAGAAATCTAGGTAGCACCTTCCCTATCTTTACTTTTACATGTTCTTAACGTGAGCCAAAGTGGGTCATCTTTCCTCCACCTTCAGCCCATCCCTATTCACCCCTTCGTGACCTCTCTGCCCTCCCTCCCAAAAAACTGGAAGGAGAAGTTTGTATACCTTCGTTATCCCACAAATGATTCTAGGCTGGGTTTTAGTAATGTGTGGGTGCAGCGCCCTCCTCTCTATACGCCTCCCGGTTATTCAAGTCTGGATGATGACAGGGCGCGACTGTGCGCCGACGGTCCCCATAACCATCGTAGGTACCATGATCCCTCTCGGCTCCACAAACTCAGTACCGGTCCGCCTCTATATATATATATATATATATATATATATATATATATATATATATATATATATATATATTTATACTGATGGTTATATCCGATGTTTCTAGCTCCTGTGGAGAGTACCCCCCAAATGATCAAGGCCTACCAGACTCGTAAACGAGCGCGGGCTCCCAGCTCCGAGGCTGCTTCTGGTGATGATGCGGAGGATGATGATGATGGGGCATCGTCGGTGGGGCTTATGGACGACCCTATCATGTACGGGGTGGATTCCAACATACATTTTTCGCCTGCCCAGTTCTCCCCGCTCACTCCTTTTCATGTTGTGGACTCCCCTTCTCGTGGGCCTCCTTTGGCCGTACCGCAAGCTACGCCTAGCCCTACCAGTGAGTATGATGCTCGGGATCCTCTAGCTGCTCAGATTTCGACGGTCCGAGCCGCCTCCGCCTTCGTCCCTACGATCCTGAACATGTGGACTTCATCGTTCGTGGAGTGCGAGATATGGTACCGGCTCACCGGCGCTTCTGGATTGATAGTAGTCCAATGGAGACCTTGAGTTCCCGCCAAGTTGGAGATTCCATGAACGTAAGTGGCCCCGCCCCTGTTTTTTTTTTTTTTTTTTTTTTTTTACGTGTGTACCTGGTGTCTCCCTCTCTTGTGCAGATGGTTATGCAATCCATCTGGCTTCACCAGCGCCTGCAGGAAGCTTCTCGAGAGTATACCGAGTTGGAGAAGGCACAACGGGGTTTAGAGCACGCTCTCTGGGAAGAGGAGGAGGCTCGTAGGCGCGTCGTGAGAGAACTAAAAACCCAGAAAGAGGCGCACCAGACCCTGCAACAAGACCACCAGGCCCTGGGAGATAAGCAACAGACCCTTCAGGAGGATCACAGGATTTTGGGGGAGGAGCACCAGGCCCTCCAGGAGGAACATAAAACCTTCGGGAAGGAACACCAGGTCCTCCAGGAGGAGTACAAAACTCTGGGGGAGGAGCACCAGGCCCTTCGGGGGGACACAAAACTTTGCAGGAGGAGCATAAAAAACAACAACAAGATCATGACAAGGACCTTGAGGGTGCCGTGGAAGACTGGCAAGGGACTGAAGATTTCGCACGTGCTGCGAGTGAATATTCGTGCACACGCATGCCCGGGCTGATTCGCTGGTGGTTGGGGGATTCGGATCGTTCTGGCGAAGGTATGGTCGGGGCCATGCTAGGTGGCAGTCTGCGCAAGAATACCAGGATTATACGGGCCCTCCGCTTGTACAGGTCCTCCAGGAATGGGCGACTACCCCAGGAGGCAGGGCGGCCATGGGGCTTGTAGCGGAGATGTAGTTGCACGAAACGATAGAAGGTCAGACCAGGTTGGTGCAGGAATGCAATGCGGTGTTTTACATGGGGCAACGGGATATGCAGGACAAGCTTTACGGGAAGCTGGAGCGCCGGTTCTCTTCTTTCAGCATTGAAGGGTGGAAACTACCAGACGTCCTTCCTCTTCGACCCACTCGAGCTCGGGCAACGCCTTCTTCTACAACGCCCGCCGGCGGGGATGGGCTTATGACTCCTGAAGCGGCTCAGCTTGGTGTGACATCGTCTATTGCGGCTCCCTGGGAACTTGTGGCCGAATCTGGTATTGTCGGGAGCGTAGACCCCTCCGATCTCCATCTCACCATCAATTCAGGCTCCGGATTTTCTAGCTCGGCTGCCGCCACTGCAGCCCCATAGACTTAGGCATAGATCGCAGATCATTTTTTTTTTTTTTTTGTAATTCCGGATATTTCGCCAACCTTGATAATCTAGTTAGTGTTATTCTCATTTTTTTTTTACCATGCAACTTGCCGGGGGCAAGTCCGCGCATGTGGGTTGCGATAACCCACATGCCCCATCCGCCAACGCCATGTGGCTTGCCGGGTGCAAGTCTGCGCATGTGGGTTGCGATAACCCACATGCCCCATCCGTCAACGCCATGCGGCTTTCCGGGGGCAAGTCCGCGCATGTGGGTTGCGATAACCCACATGCCCCATCTGCCAACGCCATGCGGCTTGCCGGGGCATGTGGGTTGCGATAACCCACATGCCCCATCCGCCCATGCCATGCGGCTTGCCGGGGGCAAGTCCGCGCATGTGGGTTATGATAACCCACATGCCCCATCCGCCAACGCCATGCGGCTTGCCAGGGGCAAGTCCGCGCATGTGGGTTGCGATAACCCACATGCCCCATCGGCCGACTCCATGCGGCTTTTCGGGGGCAAGTCCGCGCATGTGGGTTGTGATAAGCCACATGCCCCATCCGCTTGGTGTCTGTAATACTCAATGCAATGTGTGAAAATCACGGATATTATTAACATGCGACACAATGTCGTCTACAAGGGAAAATAAGTCACTTACGATGCTACATACCACGGTAATGCCATGGGAGTCGCGTTATTTGTCATTCCTTGAGAGCTACTCTATCTATTGAAAGAACCTTCGCAGGTGGTGGGCGTTCAATACGCGGTCCACAATCCTGCCCTGCATTGTTTTGAGTTTGTAAGTGTTTTTGTGCACTAATTCCGCCACTTCGTACGGCCCCTCCCAGTTTTTGGCCAGTTTGCCTCCCTAGAACGGTTTGCTGGCTTCTCGTCGTCGTAGGACTAGGTCGCCGATCTGGAAACTGCGGGGGCGTCCTTGCGTCGTGGTAACGTTTTAAAGATTGTTGATAGATAGCAATAGTTCGCTCGGCTTCATCCCTCCTCTCCTGTAGGAAATTTAACTCAACCCGCAGGTCCTCGTCGTTCCGGCCAGGTTGGAATCGCGTGCTCCTTCCCGCGGGGGTTGTGACTTCTACTGGTGTCCTTGCTTCGCACCCATATGTGAGGGCGAAAGGGGTTTCTCTCGTGGCCTTCCGGGGGTTGTTCTGTAAGCCCATAGTATAGACGGCAGTTCCTCGTACCAGGTAGACCCTGTCGCTTCGACTCTCTTCTTAATTCCGTCAAGGATGGTACGGTTGGCGTTCTCTACCTGACCGTTGGCTTGGGGGTACGCCACGGCTACCTTGATATGCTCCACCCCATAATAAGCGCAGAAATGAGCAAAATCCTGGTTGTTAAACTGCTTGCGTTGTCGGACACGACTTGCTGGGGTAACCCAAATCTTGTGAAGATATTTTTCCACATAAATTTTCGGGACTGGGTCCCTGTGATGGAGGCAAGGGGCTCCGCCTCTACCCATTTGGTGAAATAGTCTATGGCTACGATTAAGAACTTTAGGCTTCCCACCCCCTTGGAGAAAGGTCCTGCCAAGTCAACACCCCACCACGCAAATGGGATGGCTGAGGTGACCAGGGTGTAGTAGGAGGCGGGCTTGCCGGGTAAAATCGTGAATTGTTGGCACGTAGGGAACTTCCTCCCATTGTCTTGGCAATCGGATCTAATGCGGAGCCAGTAGTATCCTTGCAAGATAATTTTCCTAGCCAAGGTTTGGGCGCCCTGGTGTGCGGCACACACTCCCTCGTGGACTTCCGCGATGACTTTGTCGGCTTTTGCCCTGGTTAAGCACCGGAGCATGGGCCCCCCGAAGGATATTTTGAATAATCGTCCTTCAATCATTCGGTAAGACGGAGCCATGGCCACTATCTTTCGTGCTCTCTGGGGGTCATGCGGTGTGAGACCCTGTTCCTTGTAACGGGTCATCTCCTGCATCCATTCGTCTGGGGGTGGCGTTATAGCTAGGACTTCGTCCTTTCCTATCCTAGGTGCGTTGACGTCGATCGTCCGGGCTATCTTTGGCATGTAACTTAGGTGGTCTTCGACGCCTTGGGCAATTCGAGACAGTAGGTCTGCCTCGCCGTTGTCTGTCCTCGGAATTTGGGCTAGTTCCCACCGATCTACAGAGGGCAATAATCTCTGCACTACGTCCCGGTACTGCCGCATCCTGTCTTCCCGCGCTTCGAACTGGTTGTTGACGTGGCCCACGACCAGTTGCGAATCTGACCGAATCTTGAGGCTGCGTGCTTGCAGGGCCTGGGCCAACCTCAGGCCCCCGATTAAGGCCTCATATTCAGCTTCGTTGTTGGAGAGAGTGAAGCGGAATCTGAGGGCTTGGTAGGCTTTCAACCCTTCTGGCGAGATGAGCACGACGCCACCTCTACAACCCTTTTTGCTAAAGGCGCCGTCGGTGTACATCTCCCACTCCCCTATGCTTTCTTCAGGTTGTCCTTCCTTGCGTTCCGGGATAGTGCATTCTAAGATGAAGTCAGCGAGGGCTTGGCCCTTGATAGCCGTGCGGGGGCGGTATTCGAGGCTATACTGGGAGAGTTTGACCGCCCACTTCACCATGCGGCCCGACGAGACCGGATTTCTCAGGATGGTGCCCAGGGGCTGGTCTGTCAGGACGATTACATAGTGTGCTTGGAAATAGTATACTAGCTTCCGGACCGTTCTAACGAGGGCGTATACTGTTTTTTCAAGCGGGGTGTACCTGAGCTCGGCGTAATGCAGGGCCTTGTTGACGTAATAGATAGGTTTCTGGATGCCTGTTTCCTCTCTGAGTAGCACCGAGCTAATGGCCGCGGGTGCCACCCCGAGGTATACATACAATGTCTCCCCTCTCTCTGGCTTGGAAAGAACCGGCGCCGCGGATAAGTATGCTTTAAACTGGTCGAAGGCCTCTTGGCATTCCGGGGTCCAAGTGAAACTGCTCCTCTGCTTCATGACATTGAAGAATGGGAGGGACTTCTCCGCGAGCTTGGACATGAATCTGTTGAAGGCGGCCAGTCGGCCGTTGAGTCTCTGGACGTTCTATATCGATGTGGGGGGTTGCATCTTGAGGATGTTTTGTGCCTTTTCGGGGTTGACCTCTATCCCCCGGTGAGTAACCATGAATCCTAGGAATTTCCCTCCCGTCACCGCGAACGCGCATTCCTTTAGGTTCAGGCGCAGGTTCTTCTGCCTCATAATCTCGAAGCACCGGGCTAGATATTCTGGGTGGGTGCCGGCGTCCTTGCTCTTCACCAGCATGTCGTCCACGTAGGCCTCCATTATATTTTTCGAGGAGGTCCTTGAATATTTCTGCCACCATGCGGGTGAACGTGGCTCCAGAGTTTTTTAGACCGAATGACATGACCCAATAACAGTATATCCCATCCGGGGTCACGAACGCCGTTTCTCCTCATCCTCCTCCACCATGAAGATCTGGTGGTATCCTTTGAACGCGTCCATAAAGCTCAGCAACTCACATCCTGATGTCTCGTCCACTAGCTGATCCGCACGGGGCAAAGGGAAAGGGTCTTGGGGGCATGCCTTGTTTAGATCCGTGTAGTCCACGCACATGCGCCATGTGGGCGGCTTCGGGGCTAGGACTACGTTGGCCAGCCAAGCTGGGTACATTGCCTTCCGTATGTGCCCTATTGCTAGGAACGTGTCTACCTCGGACTTCACGAATGCCCTCCTCTCGGCCGACAAGTGTCGTCTTTTCTGCTTTATGGGTTTAAAACGGGGATCTACCGCCAGCCTTTGTGATATGATAAAGCGATCGATCCCGAGCATGTCCTCGGGACCCCATGCGAATATCATCGAGTATTCGCGTTGGACAGCTATGATCTGTTCCCGCAGTCTTGGGGCAAGGCCCTTGCCTATCTTGACACATTTTTCAGGTCGACTAGGGTCCAGGGGGATCTCCTCCAACTCCACGGCTGGTTCGGGTCCCACCTTCTTCTCCCTCTCAACCTCCTTCTCTACTGTATGGACAGGTAATTCTTCCGTCAACATTCTTTCACACGCCGTCTTATAGCACTTCCGGGCGAGGTGCTGATCACCCCGTACCATCCCCACTGCCTCGGGGGTGTGGAATTTCAAACACAAATGCTCCATCGAAATAAGTCCACCCAACCCTGCCAGCCCAGGCCTCCCTAAGATGAGGTTATGGACGCATACTATCCTGACTACAAGGAATTCCATGTCCACTTTTTTCACGTGCGGGGGGCTGCCGACTTCCACGGGGAGTACTACCGACCCCTCTGTCTCTATGGTGTTTCTAGTGAAACCAGCCAATGGCGTCCTCACTGGCCGGAGCTGATCCTCGCTCAGCCCTAACTTTACGAAGACGCCGTGATACATTACGTTGACACTGCTCCCCGTGTCCACAAGCACACGCTTCACGCAGACCCCGTTGACCACCATGGCGACCACGAGCGCGTCCTTCGGGGTAGTCTCCCTTGCTGGCAAGTCGTTGTCAGAAAACCAAATCGGTTCCCGGTGGGGCCTCTTCAACTGGGGGTGTTCGTCCACTGCACCTACATAACTGCCTCCATCCTCCCTCGGGTCCCCTCCTCCAAAGATGACATTAATCACTTGGCGCTTCCCCAGGCCTGCCCCGGAGTCAGTCGATTTCTCCTTAGCCTCCCCTGCAGGCCCAACCGTCGCGCGCCTGGCGTTTCTCGTAGCCAACCGCTCCCAGTCTATGAAATTCGTCAACTTTCCTGCTTGTATGAGGAACTCTATCTCTTTCCTTCATGCCTGACAGTCATTGGTGGCGTGGCTGTAACGGCGGTGAAATTTGCAATATCTCGTTGTGTCTGCGCCCGGCGGGATCGGGTTGGGACCAAATGTTTTCACCAACTGACACTCCTCCGCATAAGCTAAGATATCGCTAGGTAGGGCGATAAGCGGGGTGAAAGGGGCGATCCGCGGGGCTGTCCACGCCGCCGGGGGTGCCGACGTCGTTCACCGCGCCGGGACAGGCGCTGGCGGCGCCCATGGCAACGGGGGGGCTCGTGAACCCCCCGGAGCTAACCTTCCTATCCTCCGGACCCTCCTGCAAGTAATTAGTTCCCTTCTTGGGGCGTGGTGGTTCCTCGAGCCGCGACTTCTTGCTACTGTTGTGTTCTTCTAAACGCTTCATGCGGATGGCCTCTTCAGCGTCGGCATACCGGTCAGCTTTCATCATCAAGGTCGCGTACGACCCGAGGGCCTTGCGGCGGAGGCTCTTGTATAGTTCCCCGGCACAGAGGGCTACGATGAACATGACCATCGCGGACTGGTCATCCATGTCCTCCACTTCGGCCTCATCCTTCCTCCACTGCGCGAGGAACTCGGTAAGGGTTTCATCCTCCCCTTGCTTGACGCTAGCGAGATGCGTGAAATGCGTCTTGCGCCTCCTCCCTCTCAGGAAGTGGGTAATGAACCCGGTGGCCAGATCTTGGAACGAGCCCAGCGAGCCGCCTTTCAGGTTCGTAAACCATCGTTGCGCCCCCCCCCCCCCTGATAACGTAGAGAAGAACGCACGACACATCAGGGCGTCCGACGACCCCATGAGCATCATAGCCGCCTGGTATGTCAGGACGTGTTCTTGGGGATCGCCTGTACCGTCATACCTCCTCATGTCAGGGGCTTTAAAGTTGGGGGGCAGGGGTTCGTTCATGATATTGGGGGTGAAGAGTGGGGTGAGGGAAATCCGGGGAATCACGGTGTGAGCTCCATGTTCCTTCCACCGCACTAATTCATCTATCTTGGTGTTAATCGCGTCTAGCCATTCCGCCGGGGGGTTGACCCGAGCCGCCGGTCCCAGGGGGCGATATGCGCTTTCGCCTTCGGCTTCATCCAGACCAACCTCGCAGGCACCAGCCCTCCGCAACCCATGGCCACGTGGCACCACGATTAGGCCCACCGGGGGCTGCCGGGAGTGGATAACGTTGGCTCGCTCGCCGTCCCCGCGTCTCCCGTCCTCGGCGCGAACCGAGGCGGGCGCCTCCGACACCTCGCGGCGGCCGACGTCTCGTCCGTCCCCGCTACGCGGGGGGTTAAGCAGGCGCTCCCCTGATGGGCTGACCATCTCGACGTACCTCGGAATTTTGTTAGAGTGGTAGAGACTACTAACACGGACTAATCGTAGTGGTCCCCACAGACGGTGCCAATGATGGTTATATTGGGATAGGGTCCACCATAAATCGGGTACAGAAGATACAGTACGGGGGTAGGGCGCCAGGCCCAAATCATGGGTACAAAAACCCGAGGTACAGGCCTAAATGCAAAGAGTAAGGCCCAAAGGATGGACTATAACTAACAATGCTACTACGGAGAGTCAAACCCAGGTGGTTGGATTGCGAGTATGAGATCAAGACCACTAGACCGTAGTGCCTGTCGTCTGTGTTGCCCTTAGCTAGGGATCCGGGACCCCTATTTATAGCATAACACCCCTCCTTCCTTGGCGTCCAAGTGTCCCACGTTGTCACTCCCCACTCCGCTTGTTTGTCGCCATTTACGTCACGTTCTTCGCCCTCCCAGGATTCCCGCGCCTTTGCCACCTTGCTCACACCGCCCCCAGCTCACCATGCTCGGCGCACCTGCCCGCCCCCTGCGTGCGGGTGCCGCCCAACACCCTGGCGCGTCGGAGCGTTGCGGCCGCTCTGGGTGCGCCGCGGCCGACGCCTCTTTCGGCCACCAGCGCCGGCCCCCCGCCCGGGGCCGGCCATGGCCACCCCAGCGTGTCAGGGCTCTAGGGCCATGCTGGGTCGGGCTCCGGCCGCACTGGGGTCGCGTCCCACGGCCGGGGCCAGCGCCCCAGCCGGCGCCCTTGTCCGGCCGCCGGCGCCGGCGACCCCTCCTGACCCCCCGGCCCAGTCTTCCTGCTTCTCCCTGTCGGCCCAATAACGTAGGCCCTCTATGCCCATGGCCCACCTCCAATATCCCCATCATAATCAAATACATTTTTGAATATTTTTAAAAATTCTTATCAAATTATTTAAGATGAATGTAACATGTAATAAGAGGTCAAAATAGCTCAATTTTCTTTTTTGAAAACATTAATTTAAGTGTTTATTTGAAAATTCATTAAAGACATTTTTAACATTCTTGGACAATTTTTCTAATACATTTCATGTTTTCAGTTGGATTCAAACCCCGAACCCCACATTGCAACCTCTAGTTATGATTTTTATTAAGTCAAACAACGAACTAACTACACTAAGTCCCAGGAGTAAAAATTATTATATTATTGTTGTTGTTGTTGGATGCAAGGGGAGAAAAACTATGAGACTATATAAACCTGCTTGGAAAACGGCAATTTATATCCTGCACCAGGGTGTGCATTGCATTGTGCACCCTGATGCAAAACGACGTCGTTTCAGTTTTTTTTTTTTTTTTTTTTTTTTTTTTTGAAATTTCGCTACCCTGTGTTGGCGGTTAATTTTCTTTAAAAAAAATCACATATTCAAAAATGTACATAATTTTATACTAGAATACACATAATTGTATATATGAATGTAAATAATTGTATAACAAAATACACATACTTTTTTTTAAAAAAGATAATACATATAATCTAACATAATACATAATATACATAAACTTTTAACATAATAAACATCAACTCTTAACATAATACACATAAATTTCCTGTTTCGGATGTACATAATTGTATAAAAAAAGATGTACATGATTGTATAAAAAATGTACATAATTGTATAAAAAATATGCATAATTGTATAAACAAATACACATAATTTATAAACAAATACACATAATCACGTCAACTCCCTACCGCGCCTCCCAAAACGACGTCGTTATGCAATTATGGGCGCCGTGGTGCAGGGTATAACGATTGTGGGAAAACCACACCTTCAAGTCTACAAGACTACGACATTAGCAAAAAGACTACGACAAGCTTATATGTAGGCTTTTTATTAGGGTCAAGCTTGATCCTATAATTGGCCAAGCCTGGCCTAAAGCCTTTTTAAAAATATGTTTAATATGTAGGCCACTAAAATAGTTTTAAAGTAAGTTCTTGCTTCGAGTCTATTTAATGCCTACATGTTAAGTCTTTTTAAAAAATTTAATAAGTATTTCTAAATAATTTAAGAAATGTACATAATACAAAACTAATATATAACTACATAAGTATATCGTCGCAATGCAAACATAATAGCATTAAAACATAAAATAAAATAAAATAAGTCACAACTTCAACATGCACGTTACCTTGTTTAGGAATAAATTCAATTGTGTTATTGCTTGTCATCCTATATAATTTCATAAATAGTTAACATTCAGTTCACATAATTAATTCGCGTCACTTCATTAAATATTATAACAGTAAGAAAAATTAATAAACAATTAAACAATGAGAACACTTATAGCAGGATTAATAGCAATGTGTATAGTTAAATCAGAATTTAGAATGAGATTTTAAAGATGTAAGGTTAGAGTTTGCTAACTATATATATTTGAGGTTATATTGTAAATATAAAAATATATTAGGTATAAAATATAATATATACTAACTTAATATTACAAATTTTTATATATATTAATGTATATGTATACATATAATGAGTCGTTATGCTGTGCAACCGTGTGGACCATGCATGGTGCACACGGTTGCAAAAACGACGTCGTTTTGACGTCCGACTTTAAAAAAATAATTCAGTTTCGATTGTCGTTAGCGACATGTTGCGCATAATTTGAATTATACATCCATAACTTCATAACTATACATTCAGAATTGCATAACCACACATCCATTAACTTCATAACTATACATTCAGAATTGCATAACTACACATCCATAACTTCATAACTATACATTCAGAATGTGAAATTATAAAATTATGAACATATGTTTACGTAATTAACGGCAACGAAAATGATTTTTTTTTTAAGTAAAACGACGCTGTTTTTGCAACCGTGTGCACCATGCACACGGTTGCACAACATAATTTGCCACATATAATTAAATTAGGCTAAGCCTGTAGGCTTGAAGACCGGCCTGGTATATATAGGCCTAACCTGTTTAGTTTAATATTCTTTGAAATGGGACTAAGTCTAGCCTTTTACTAAACAAGTAAAGCCTAACTAGGCCTTAATTAGGGCATACCATAGGCCCCTACAAAAGGCATGACCTATTCCCATCCTTAAGCTCACCCAAGTAGTTTTTCATATCTAGGGATGGCAACAGGGCGGGGATGATCCCTATCCTCGAAATAGGTTCCCATTCCTTGACCCCACCCCGTTCCTCCGCAGAGATTTTTCGGAGACAGGGAATCCCCGTCTCGTTTTTTGATTGATGCCAATGAAAAAAAAAAATATATTATTATTTTAATTATTTAATTAACCTAACATTATTCATTCAAATTTTCAAATATATCAAATGTTATGTTAAATTCTTAAGCCTGGAATCATTAAACAAAGTCCAAAACACATAAATACTGAAATGTCCAAACTTCAAAAGTCCGAAATATCTTAAGTTTCAAAGTTAAATTGAGTTTTGACCTTTAAGATTTTGATTATTATTATTATTATTATTATTATTATTATTATTATTATTATTATTATTATTATTATTATTATTATATACATACATACATACATACATACATACATACATACATACATACATACATACATACATACATACATACATACATACATACATACATACATATATATATATATATATATATATATATATATATATATATATATATATATATATATATATATATTATTCGGGAAATGGAGACGGGACGGGGATCGAAGATTGGTTGGATCAGGTTTGGGACCCAATTATACATACCAGTTATTCCCAATTAAAGGCTATATTTTTAATTCATAGATCTTCATTTTTTTCCCCCCTACATCAAGTCAAACTTAAGACCCAAATAGTTTATTTCTTTAGCCGCATATTTGAATTGGTTTCGACTTGTCAAACCGTACCTTCATGGCTTCATATCCCCACTTAAATTTAAGTTAGTGGGAGACAATCGGTGTTGAGATTTTAATTTTAAATTTCAAGATATATATAGAGACACACACACACGGTTGAGGAATGAAGGCGGAATGTTGAAAATTTGAACGGTTCCGTAAAGTAAAGGGTACGTATATACATGAAATGATGATATAGGGTGGAAGGAGCGTGTGAGCCTTTATGGAATAGAATTGATAGATCATTATATCCACACCCGTCCATCCTTATTGTTCACTTGCTCCCATTGTGGCGCCAACATTTACTATGTTTTATTCGATTCAGTTGTTTGAATCCCAGTCAAAAAATCGTAGATTGACACTAATGTGGTGTTGTACATGGTAGAGACACGCACCTATAACAAATTGTACTTGATACTTTTTAGGGCAACCACATCAGTGTTTTTTTAGCGATTCTTTTGCGAAATAAAGAACTGAGGGGGCGTTTGGTTCAGGTTATATAAGATACTAATGTTATATTTGCTTGGTAATATAAGATTCCGATGTTTGGTTCAGGTTATGTAACTTTCTCAGGGAATATCAGATAACCTCCGCATTAAACTTTTAGTTATTGAAACTTTGGAAGGGAATGTGAGAAACCCTCAAATTTCTTAGGTAATCTCACATTCCCTTGTCTTATTATGTTGGGCTTTGGACGTTTCAATCAATTTATCTTATTACCGTTGTCTTATTTACATATCTTAGTTTTAAACCAAACACATGAATCTAACATTCTCTAAGGTAATCTAACATTCCGTGAACCAAACGCCCCCTAAGGGTGTTTTTGAAAACTTAAAAAATGACTTCTGAAAAATGTTTTTCAGAAAATGAGTCATTTTCTAGAAAATATTTTCATTTACCATGTTTGGTTGCATTTCAGAAAATTGTCTTAGTGTGAGCAAAATTGTATTTTTTTAAAAATTCAATATTAATAATAAAATTTAAAAAGAGCAATGATTTCATTAAAAAAAAAAAAAAAAATTCCGAAGCTGGAAACCATAAGTTTTTCGACGAAAACTAATAAATGGTTTCCATTTGGAAACCAATTAAATTGGATTCCATCAGAAACCAAATTTTTTGTTCCTGACGGGAACCAACGAAGAAGATGGAGAATATGAAAAAAGTTGCTATGGGTTTTCCGGAAAATGACTTCCTCCAAAAAAAAAAAAAAAAAAGGGAAAGTCATTTTCTGAAAAAATTGACTTGTTTTTTTTTTGACCGAAAATTAATTTCCGTTGACCATCATACACCAAATAGAAAATATTTTCAGAAATCATTTTCCGTAGGGAGGGTGTTGCAAATTTTTCTCTAGATGTAAATGTGGTTGCTCCCACACTGTCGAATGAGACTCGATCCCTAATCATTTTTCATAAATTTCATCCCTATAACCAACTGAGCTGTTCGGACTCTGGAGTGACTATCGCAGCAGGTGCATGCAGTGTGCATAAATTGCCTTTTTGTTTTTGTTTTAGTTTTGTTTTGTATTTTTTTTTTTTTTTGTTTTTTTGTTTTTACCTCTTTTCCTTCTTCTCTCTCCTCTCTCTTTTCTATATATCCCTGCAAAAAAAACAAACTCAATATAAAACCAAACAATTGAGATTGTGCGCATACACTAATGTCAAAACTCAAAAGTATTCATAAACTCTCATCATTAAAAAAAAAAAAAAAAAAATTACTCAATACAATCTGCTACCCCTACGTAGTTGTACTAGATACAACAAAAACACCAATAACATGTAACACCATATGTGTATTATGAAATTTCTAATCTCTTTCATATTTAAGTAATACTACAAATATTTTAAAAGTAAAAACTTAGCATATAACACTTTGTTATCTTTCTTCTTTATTTATTTTCTTTATTAATTTTTATTTTTTTGGCATTTTATAGTGCTTTTAATTAAATTTTTAAATATATAAATTTTATACTCCGTATATTAATACCCCTTCCGTCCCATTTTATGTGTCGAGTTCGATTATCGAGGTTTGACTGAACTTATATACAATTTAATTTTTTATAATATTAAGTATAGATTAGTATGTAAAATTTATATATTTAGAAACTACATTAAAAGTACTATTAAACACAAAAAATTAAATTTAAAAATTATAAAAAAAAATACTAATAGAAATAAGTAAAGAAGAAAGAGTTGATTTGACCAAAAGTAAGACATAAAATGAAACAGTCGAAATACTAAATTTAATATTATAAAAAATTAAATTTAAAGCAATTTCAGTCAAACCTCGTTAATTAAACAATACATATAAAATAAAATAGAGGGAATAGTATTAATAATAAAAAACATTAATCAATCGTAGCAATTAAGACACAAGATACTATAGAAATGTGTCATTTAACTTTTCCATTTTGATTTAGAAGCAAAAGTAGTGGGGTGATCCAAGAAATAAAGTATAATTAATCCAAAACCAAAAATGAATCGCTTATCAAAAGGTGTGCAAAAAATGAAATTAAAGGCATTTTTTCATTGTTTTGTCTTAGACACAATCCACTAATCTAGTGTAAATGATTGACTAATACCAGTCTGTATTTGAAAGGAAAAAAAAAAAAAATAAAATAGTGAAATATGCATGCATGTGTGAAACTGTATACTCAAAAGTCGCAATTCACACCCATCCTTTTTAATCGCCCGCCATCTCTCTCTCATCTGCCTCTCTGACATGCACTCAAAGTCTCATTTCTAAACCTTTCCTGATCTTGCAGAGAAAAAGTAGGATTTAAAAAAAAAAAAGGCAAATTTTTGATCGTTCCCAGGAATGGGTTCTAATGTTCTTTTCATTTCCCTTCTGTTTCTTGGCTTTTCTTGTTTACGTGGTGTTTGTGGAAATGCTGAGCTTATAGCTTTGCTGGAGATAAAGGCTGCTTTGGACCCAGAAAACAAGCACCTTTCTTCTTGGACCAGTGATGGGGATCCCTGTGGCGGCTCCTTTGAAGGGGTGGCTTGCAATGAGCTGAATAAGGTGGGTAATATTTCCCTGCAAAGCAGAGGGCTCGCCGGAAAATTGCCGCCGGCGGTGGCGCAGCTCAAGTGCTTGTCCGGCCTCTACTTGCATTACAATGAATTGACTGGGGAGATTCCCAGGGAGATTGGTAATCTCACTGAGTTGACTGATTTGTACCTCAATGTCAACAATTTTTCTGGGAACTTACCCCCTGAGATTGGAAGCATGCCCAGTCTGAAAGGTTTGTGCTTTTCTGGCCTTATCTTAAAATTACAAAAATTTGAAGTATTTACTGCTTCTGAGAACCAATTGAATAAGAAAAGTTCTGATTTTGAATAGGAAATTTTACATGTTTCTTGAATGGGATGGTTAAAAATCTGGGAAATTTTTAATTTTTATTAATATTTTCAAGGATTTCTTTTAGCCCTTTTGAGTTTTGAGTGTTCCTATTTGCTTATTAATTTTAAGATTTTCATACTTGGGGGTTTCAGTGCTGCAGCTGAGTTGCAACCAGTTAACAGGGATCATACCTACAGAATTTGGGTTCTTGAAGGATTTGGGTGTTCTAGCTTTGGAATATAACAGGTTGACTGGCCTAATCCCTGCAAGTTTAGGGAACCTTAGAATGCTAAAGAGGGTTTACTTAGCCTTTAATCACCTCTCTGGTCCAATTCCCACTAGATTGGCCACTGCTCCCCAATTGGAGTTTCTTGATGTTCAAAACAACACCCTTTCTGGAGCTGCCCCTCCTGGTTAGTTGCATTTTTTAAAAGAAAATTTTGATCTTGTGTTCTGCATTTCTTAATTTTGTTTATGTATATATGTATGGCTTCAAATGTGAAGGTTTGAAAAGATTGAATGAAGGATTCCATGGCGGAAACAATCCCGGTTTATGTGGCGTTGGATTCCCGCTGTTGAGAGCTTGCACTCGCTGGGATGATGTAAATGTCAATGAGGGCGAACCGTTTATGCCTAAATCTAGTAGTAATAATACTTCCCCAGAAAGTATTCCAGAGAGTGCAAACTTTCACCTGCATTATTGTAACGAAAGCCATTGCTCAAGTTCATCGTCCTCCAAGTTTCGAGAGGTGGGCATTATTGTTGGGGCTATATCTCTAGTGGTCATATTGTTGGTAATTGGGGGTGTTATAATGTTCCGTTCTAGGAGGCATAAACAAAAAGTTGGGAACACCTCTGAGGCTACTGATGATTATCCGGGAAAGGAATTGTGCAGGAGAAGTCCATCGACACTGATGAATGTCGAGTATTCAGAGCGATGGGATCCAATGAGCCCGGATTGTTGCACCTTGGGGAATGAATTCTTACAGGGGTTCAAGTATAACTTAGAGGAGGTTGAATCTGCAACTCAGCATTTCTCGGAGAAGAATTTGTTGGGGAGAAGCAAATTCTCGGCTGTCTATCGAGGAACACTAAAGGATGGATCTGTAGTGGCCATCAAGAGCATAAACGTAACGGCTTGTAAGTCTGAGGAGTGTGAGTTTATGAAAGGGCTGAACTTGCTAACCTCTCTGAAGCACGATAACCTCGTTAATCTCAGGGGTTTCTGTTGTTCAAAGGGAAGGGGTGAGTGTTTTTTGATCTATAATTTTGCTTCCAATGGTACTTTGGCACTGTACCTTGACCTTGAAGAAGGTAACAAGAGAACTCTCAACTGGCCTACAAGAGTTTCTATCATCAAAGGCATTGCAAAAGGTTAGATTTTTACTATAATTATCATCAACTTATACTTTGAACTTTCAAAAATGGCAGCTAAAAACACCAAAGTGAGAAAGCAATTAATGTTAGTTGTTTGTTGAATCAAAGGTGTGAACCAGTGTTGGCTATAATTGCATGGTGTAAATGTGTAATTGATTTTCTTGGTGCAGAAAATGAAAGGTTTTAGATGAGATTAATTGCCTGAATATGACATTATGCAAAAGCCAAGCAACTTGCAAATTCATTAAGTGTCTTCTAGATATTCATTCTCTTTTTGGGTGACGAGGGAAACCCGCCTTGCGACCCTAGCCAGTAAAGGACCACAAAGAGGTAAACCAGCCTAGGTTGTCTCTAGCTGACCGACTCAAACCAAGAAAGTTGAGATTTGAACCCGTGACCTTGTGGTTATGTGTTTGTATGCTTAGCCATCTCGGCTGGCGTTACCCCCCAGATATTCATTCTCTTCTTATCCTTTATGGTTGAACTAAGAAATTCATTACTAGGGGCAACCTTAGCCAAATTGGTCAGACTGTTGACTTGGTAACCAGAATGTTACAAGTTTGACTCCCAACGGGAGTGGCCTATTGGCTTTCTTGGTCTGAGGCAGTCAATTATGGGCAACTTAGGTTCGATTACCTCAAAAAAGAAGAAGAAATTCATTACTATGAACTTGTTCTCTTGCATTTTATCTATTCCATGATACATGAAAACCATTGTTGACACCAAAATGGCACTAAAAGTCTAAAATGCATCCCTGCTGAAAGACTAGGTGAAAAGCCATAGTTTTATCTTCTTTCTACTGATATGCACTGTGCTTTTCATAAACAGGTATTGGGTATTTACACAGTTCTGAACCCAACAAACCAACCATTATTCATCAGAACATATCAGTGGAGAAAATCCTCCTTGATGAGCAGTTCACTCCACTCATCTCAGATTGTGGCCTTCTAAAACTCTTTGCAGAAGATGTCGTCTACTCGGCCCTCAAGGTCAGCGCTGCCCTCGGATACATGGCTCCCGAGTACATCACCACCGGGCGCTTCACAGAAAAGAGCGATGTCTATGCCTTTGGAGTCATCATCCTCCAAGTACTGTCAGGGAAATGTATACTCAACAGCTCAATGAGACAGGCAGCTGAGTCCTGCAGCTTCACAGACTTGATTGACCTGAATCTCAAAGGCAGGTTCTTTGAAACTGAGGCTGCTAAGCTAACCAAAATAGCTCTGGATTGCACAAATGAGCTTCCAGAAAACAGGCCAGCCATGGCTGAAGTTATTGAAGAGCTCAACATGCCTTCCCATTCCAGTGATCGAAAACGAGTAAATGCCAATTTTGGTCCATATGTTTAATTTCTACCAAGTTTCATTCACGACTATTGTTTTAGTATCAATTTTCATCCATGACTATTGTTTGTGTTAAAATTCATCACGGCGGTCACCCCTCCGTTGACATGTCGAAATCTAAAAATTTAAGGGTATTTTCCTCTTTTTTCAAGATCTCAATTTGAATATAAATAAAGGGATTTAAGCCCTAAGATCAACCCCAATTCGCAATTCTCCTTCTCATCCTACCTTAATTTGAGGAGGAGAACTGCAAATTGTGATCGATCTTAGAGATTAAATCTCTTTATTCATGCTCAAATTGAGATCTTAATTTGAAAATGATAAAAATATCCTTAATAATTTCATATTTCGGCATATCTTAAACGAAGGGGTGACTGACGTGATAAATTTTGACACTAAAATAATAGTCTTGAATGAAAATTGGTAAATAATAGTCGAGGATGGAAATTGGTAAGAATTAAACATGTGGACTAAAACTGTCATTTTGCTAATACTCGTGGGATCAAAATTGATATTTGCTCGATTGAAAACCATTATTTGTTTGGAATTGGTGATGATGGTGGTGCCTTGAAGCTTTTACTTTTTTTTCTTTTTTTTTTTTGATATATTAAGTTTTTCAGTTTACGCTAAACTAATCTTAAGCTCCCAGAACCCTTGCCTAAAAGTCGCAGAGAAGATAAATCGCAAGTTGCTCAACCAAACTCCCATGCGTTGAAGCTTTTCATTGAGTGTTAAACCTGTTGCTGTTCTAACACTAGTTCCCACTAAAGCTTAACAGGTACATAGATATCTTTGTAAATAAAGAAGTGTTAGGCAGAACTGCAGAAGTGTTATGACAACAACTTTTAAATCTTTATTTTGAAATATGATTACTTTTTATCTTCGCAAATAATAACTAATAATATCCCTATTTTGAAATAAATATTTGAAATTATTGATTTTTATTTTTGAGAACATTTTGGGAATATAAAAGTTGTAACCTATATACTTTAGTACTTGCAGGACGTTTGGTTGGAGGGAATTTAAATTTAATTTCCACCTAATTTCAAAGGTCACTAAATTCCTTAGTTTGGTTGGAAGGAATTACAATTCTCTAATTTTCATGGAATTAAAATCCCAATGGATCTTGGGAACAAAAAAAAGATAATGATGAGACAAAATTACTTTCCCTTTTTTAACCTAAAATTAATGTCTGACAACAACAATGAACATTTTGGACTTTATACTACTTATTTCATTTCAATTTCAATGTTTTCAATTCCCATGTATACCAAACATTGAAATTGAAATTCCCAAGTAATTTTATTCCTGCAAACCAACCACTGGAATTTAAATTCTCACTATTCTCATTAATTCATCTCCCATGAAATTGCAATTCCTTTCCTACATAATTCCTTCCTACCAACCAAACGCCCCGTTAAATTTTAATATTTATTTTTGTGTTTATCAATATTTTTTGCCTCAAATTAACAAGGAAAACACTATGTATACTCTCATTTTACACTTCCAATTTTTACTAACACAAAAAATCTTGATGTAGACACTTGTATTGAGACCCACCTGAAAAAAGAAAAAAAAAAAAAAAAAAAAAACCTTATCGAAAGCCCGTCACATCAGGGAATAAAATTGATAGAGTAAGATTTGAGAGTACATATCGAGACGATTAGAGAAAGCATTTGTGCTTATTAATATTTTTTTGCCTCAAAATTGCAATAAACGTCCTCTCCTTCATCCAAATTGAACAATCTTCCAAGGTTATGAGGTTGGCGGATTTCCACCATTGTAGCTGGAGGTTGTTGGTTTTGGGTACCTTTTTGTTGTGAGGAGAAGAGAAAAATTAAATAACTTTGATCTTTTTTTTTTTTTTTTTTTTTTTTTTTTTGGGTAAGAACAACTTAATTCATTATATCATCTCCAAGGTAAGTTACAAGAAAAAACGGTGGCACATCAAACCACTCCCCACAATCTGGCATAGAAACAGCCGCCCGAGCAAGACTATGGGCAACCTGATTCGCAGATCGTTTTACAAACCGGAATTCGACATCATTAATGGTAGATGCCAATTCTTTAATATCCTCTACCAAAAACCCAAACGAAGAGAAAAAAGGTTCACTAAGAATAACATTATTAAGTAGCTGTGAATCTATTTCGGCATCTACATTACCCATACCCGTATCCTTCATCCAACTTAATGCTTTTCGCATACACATAGCCTCGGCCTCTTTAGGTTCGAAAAACCCCGTCATCCTTCCATTTTTGGCAGGAAAACGGCCATCGTCATCTCTTAGCACCCATTCGAACCCCACCCTACCATGCTGCTTATCAACTGATGCATCCGTATTCAATTTCAGTCTTCCCCTTCTCGGTCTCTCCCACCGCTCCACTATCTCCCCAGGCTGTTGAATGGCATTTACTTGTTGTGCCGCACCCCAATTCTCCCAATATACCATGGTTCGCTGCAACATCAACTCCAGGTCCCAAGGTATAGCATTCCATACTGGGTCATTTCTGGCTGTCCACAAACCCCAACACAACATCAACAACTTGGACATTTGGTCATGTGTCAAAATTGCAATGCAGTTGAACAACCACTCACTTACACTGTCTCCGGCGACATGGGTGATCAGAAGCCCCAGCTTCCTCCGTGCCACAGCAGCCTCACGGCAAGTAACAAAAAGATGATGCGCATTCTCGTTCTCCTCCCTGCACATGTGACATATAAGATTACAATCAACATGTCGCGTTATCAATGCATCACGTGTTGGTAAATATGATGCTGCCAGCTGCCAACCAAACACTCTAACTTTTGGTGGAACACTAAGATTCCAGATTGATGCCCATGGCCTCGGGTCCATAGCATGGGAAACAATATGTCTATAACAAGATTTCACCATAAAAACACCTTTACTATCCCATTGCCAAACCCATGTATCCGGCGGTTTATGAATACTAACTGGTATTTGTAGAATTAGATTAGCATCTCTTGTACTAAACAAATCCCTTACACACTCCACATCCCAGTACGTACCTTGTTCATTCAACAAAGAAGCAACGGGGGCACCAGCGACTGACTCATGCAACGCCGTTTGCACATACGAGAAATCGTCATCCGGCAGCCAAGGATCGGTGCCTATCAGAATACTCCGACCATCTCCCACACACCGCCGGCTGCCCTCCTTCAATACTTGCTGAACCGCCCTCATTCCCCGCCAAATATACGAAGGGTTGGACCCTTCTCCTGCTTCAAAATAGGAACCCCGGGGGTAATATCGTGCCTTATACACACGGGCTACGAGCGAACTCGGATCCTTAACAAGACGCCATGCCTGTTTAGCAAGCAGTGCTAAATTCATCTCCCGCAATGTGCGAAAACCCATCCCTCCCTTATTCTTCGGTACACACAGTCCCTCCCATGAACGCCACCAGACTCCCCTCCCATTCACCGCTACACCCGTCCACCAAAAAGAGTTCATAATAACCTTAACCTCCTTACATAAAGTAACAGGGAGAAGGAAAACCATCATGGCGTAGGCCGGCATAGCCTGAATAACATTTTTGAGCATAACTTCACGGCCTTCCCTGGAAAGAAACCTCGCATTCCAGGACCTTACCTTCGCTAAAATTCTCTCTTTAATAGAACCGAGGACCTCCTTCTTCCGCCTGCCTATTAATGAAGGGAGGCCTAGATACCGACCAGTAGTATCTCCTTCATGAACCCCCATTATCCCCACCACCTCATCTCTGGACTGACCATCAACATTAGAACTAAAGCAAACGACCGACTTCTCATAATTTATTTTTTGGCCGCAGGCAGCAGAATATGTATCTAGCACCATCCTCATTGTATTACTTTCCTGAAGATTAGCCCCGAAAAATAGAAAACAATCATCTGCAAAGAGTAAGTGAGAGATTAGAGGTGCCCCTCGCGCTACCCTTACCCCATGCAAACTCCCTTGTCGCATTTGCTTTTCTATTAACGCACTAAGGCCGTCTGCCACAATCAGGAAGAGATACGGAGATAAAGGGTCCCCCTGTCTCAACCCCCGCTCTGGTACAATTGGACCAACCTATTTTTGTTCATGGAGCACGTGGTACCGCACAGAAGTTAATGTCTCCAGCAGAATATCTATCCATCTTCTTGCAAACCCCAACTTAAGCAACGCCACTCGACACGGTCGTAGGCCTTACTCAGATCCACCTTCAACGCCACAACACCCTCACGACCCTGAGTTTTCCTCTTCAGATAGTGGTGCGCCTCATATGTAAGCATAATATTATCACTTATGAGACGCCCTGGCACAAAAGCACTTTGTGCTCCCGAAATCAACCTGTTTAGCAGAACCTTTAGATGATTGGCACACACCTTACTAGCCACCTTATATAGCACATTACACAGTGCTATAGGTCGCAAGTCCATCATTGTTTCTGGTCTAGCCTTCTTTGGGATTAGGACAATATACGTCTCATTTGCTTTAGCCGGGAGCTTGGCCGTTTCCACAAAAGATCTGCAAAAATCAGTCACCGCCCCCCTCCCCCCCAACAATATCCCAATAGTTTTGGAAGAAACCCGGCCCCATCCCATCCGGCCCCGGCGACTTATCCGGATGCATCTGAGTCACCGCCTTGCATACCTCTTCCGAACTAAGCGGTCTTAGGAGCAACTCATTATCCTGCTCAGTAACATTAGGAACAATACAGTCAAGAACCTCATTCATATCCCCCTGTTCCGACCCATACAAGCTAGCAAAATAATCCACCATAATCCCCTCTACTGTACCCGCCTCCTCCATCCATACCCCCTCATAGTTCCTGAGCCCATGCAGCCTATTCCTCCGCTTCCTTGCCTTAAAGGAATTATGAAAAAACTTAGTATTAAGGTCACCTTCTCTGTACCAATGCTCTTTAGCCCGTTGCTTCCAGAAAATGTGTTGTTGTTCAAGTAAAAACAATATCTCTTTCTCAACACGAGCATATTCTACCAACCCAGCCTCATCCCGTCTTGGCCTCAAAGTGTTCAAACGATGTTTGCATTTTTCAATCTTAATCTGAAAATCTTTATTATATGTGCGTCCCCACCTCCAAATATCCCTACTACACGCCTCAATCCTTGATAACACATCAAGACCTGCGGAGGTATCCCAGCTATGTGCGACTATCTCCCGACATCGGTCCTCCCTTAGCCACATATTATCAAAACAGAAACGCCGCGGGACCACTCTATGAGTATCCACAGCCGGTATTAACAACAACGGGAGATGCCATGTACGGGGTGATCAACGAAGTTGCCGTTGCAGCACCATACATCGTCAGCCATGTCTCAGATGTTAATATTCTGTCTAGCTTCTCCTCCACCATATGTGGTGTACCCCTGGACCGTACCCAAGTAAACTGATGACCACCAAACAGAAAATCCAATAAACCACAATCTGCAATCGCATCCCTAAATCCTGCAATTAGCCCCTCAGGGTGGGGAGTTCGACCTCTCTTCTCATACTGGTGTAGCAACTCATTAAAATCACCCATCACTACCCATGGCACATTACTTTGCTGTGCTAATGTTCGAAGTAATTGCCATGAGTGTTGGCACTGCAGTCGATCAGAAAAACCATAGAAGCCCGTAACCCGCCAAGTTGTTGTTATGTTGCAAAAAAGGAAGAAAACAAAATGTTATGTGCAAAAAAGAAAGAAAACAAAATGTTATGTGCAAAAAAGAAAGAAAACAAATTGTTTTTCAAAGTGCTTCTGAGGATGCCATATTAATGCACATCAGCAAAAATTAACCATATCATTTATCTTGTATGGGTTGACTTGTAAAAAAATGGTGAATTTTACTTTATAAAAAACGGTTCAAGTGTTTATTTAATAATTTTTTTATCAGTTCAAGAGTCAAACTACATTTTACAAAAATGATGATTTATTTTACCTCTATTTTTTTTCTTTTCTCTTTTTTTTTTTTCATTTTCCAATAAAATTTTGGTACATGACCTACTTGAGTAGCTATCTTTATATGTACAGCTTAGGCTAACCTCATCCCAAAAAGTTTACCTCTCGTTAAATAATGTGAAAGAGAGAGAAAACATTATTATTTTTTTTTTTGAATTTTATGCTAATGTGTATTGTAAATATTGCAAATTAGCAAGTACTTGCTAAGTTGATTTGTGGCCGCCACCCAACATTTTGTATATTTTTTATTTATTTTATTATTATCCTTTATATAATAAAGCTATATGGTTTGGGAAATAATTAATGTTACAATTAATGTCACAACATCCTTTATTATAAAAAAAAAAAAAAAAAAAAAAAAAAAAAAAAAAAGCACAACATTTAAAAAATAAAATAGCTATATATTATATAATCATATAAAAAATATACTTTTGAAAAATAAAATAGCTATATATTATATAATCATATAAAAAATGTGTTCAATTAGAGTTTAAATTTACACATACAAAATTTGAAATTTGCTTTCCAAATGTAATTATCTTAGTTATTATTCGTATTGTGAAAATTATAATATACATATTATGTAAAATTCTCTATATAAGTTTATTTGAATATGCACATAATTAGAGATTATATTAACCATACAAAATTATAATTTTAATTTTAATTTTAATTTTATATTCTATAAAAATAATAAATACTTGACCAATGGAAGCTCAAAAATATTATTATATTAAATAATTTAAAATATTTTAGTTTTCTATTTTTTATTTATATTTATAATAACATAATTTTTTCCCGTGCATCGCGTGGGTGAATTACTAGTATTTACAATATAATATGAAAGTGAGATTCATTTTTAAAAGTGAGAGATATTTGTAAGGATGTAGAATGAATAGTGAAGAGTTTGTAAATTTGATGGTGTGGAAATATGACTCATTTTAAAAAGTAAGAGATATTTGCAGGGATAAAGATAGCCTTAGACTCTTATTGATTAATCCTAGGCATTGGGCTTGCATGTGGCTAGACTAAGACCAACCATTTATAAGACTATCTATGTCCAATAGAAAAAACTCAAGTCCTATTAACTCTGATATATTCAATGTTATTACAATTTTAAACTAACTCGCGGCCACTTTGTTGTGCAGTGCCTCTTTCATTTTCTTCACATAGTCCCATCTCAACCCTATGCTCCCTACAAAAAGCAAACATTTCAATTAACATGAACATTTTCCAGATAGTTTTAACCTTTCGATAGAAGTTTATAAGCATTACGATCGAAATCTTCAGTGCGCTTAATGGGCAACATTTGATATGATTTACCCCAACTTTCCTCTTCAAGTGATTTTACTAGGTCAGCTTTGAGTGGTTCAACTCTTGCAAGCGGGGAAACAAGTTTATTGTTGCAATGATCTTGTTCTACGGTTTGTTTGCCCTTCCATTTTAGATTGGGAGGTGTATTAGCATTGCTTTTATGGGCCTTCTCTATAACAACTTATTTTTTCAAGTAAAACTTTGCATCGGTAAAGTATGAGGCCCCGCCTCGGTGAATGGACTTTCACAGGAGACTGTCTTTTCTATCGCACCGTCCTTCTCAAACATATATAAGGTATCAGTGCCATGATGAGGAGACCACTCAATTCTCATGCATCCAAGGTAGGCTTAGCAACAAATTAAATTGTAATACATCCTTGCATCTATCACATGGCATAGGGTACTTAAATTTAATATCTCGACCCTTAGGTCAAGTCTAATAATACTTAGGGCCCTTTGCCCGCATTGACTAAACCCTTGAATCATTTGGTGGCTTTGCGATAGCTCAATAGTAGAGATGTTAAGCTCTTTCATAGCTCGGAGTGATAAAATATTCACAACGAACCCTTGATCAATCAAAATTCTTTTAACTTTCTACTCGCCGGCATAACCTTCCACGAACTATGGGCAATGTGAAGTGTACCACCAACCAACATATCTTCATCTTTAAAGATTATTTCAATGGTGTAAGACGTGGCCCTATGAGCTTGGAGTTCACCGTCTCTATCTATCATGCAGAATGAACACTCTCCCACCTCAACATTTTCCTCGTTGGCATTTAAGGAAGTTCCAGCAATGTCTGTCCCACATAGATAGAACCCTTTTTGGTATATATTGAGCTAGAGTAATTGAGGTTCGTGGCTTGTTGAGATGTCATTTCGTCTTTGCGTCATGGAATGGGCTCATTGTCAGCTTTTTCTCAACCCATTGTTTCGTCATCCTCTACAATAGTCTAACCTGACCATCTGTTTTTCTTTGATTTTATGGGTAACAACTACCCAATCGCTCTCGTGAGACGGTCGACCTATGACAGCTTTAAATACTACCTAGCAGCATGCTTTATAATAAATGGGAGTGGGTGTTTATGTTGATTGGCCCCATTCATTATTTGGTAAAAATTTCCAACAATCCCCAATATGAATATAATGAAAATTGATTTTCGGGATGAGAAAAACGACACGACTGTGCTCAACAGTCGATCCCTAAATAGGATAGGTAGATGTTACCCTTTTAACCTTCACTTTAGCAAGGATAAGAACATGTTTATCCCAACTAGGAATATCCTTAAGAAAATGATGTAGTCATTCAATCTCTTCGCAACATTTATCTAAGGCTACCAGCTCATATTCCATCGTGGATCTAGTTATCACAGTTTGTTTTGGGAATTTTCAAGAAACGACTTCATCAGCTAACGTAAACATGTAGCCAATCGTGGACTTAGAGTCCTTAATATCCGATATCCAGTTAGCGTCACTATACACTTCAAGTACAACTGAATATCTCGTATAGTGCAGTCCAATGTAACGAGTATATCTTAAGTATCTCATACCTCTCGCTATTGCCTTCCAGTGCACATCATTGGGGTTACTAGTGTATCTATTGAGTTTGTTAACCGCAAAGGCAATATTCGCCCTAGTACGACTCTTTAAATACATCAAACATCCAATAATCCTAGTATATTATACTTGAGAAATAGATTCTCCATGAATTTTGGATAGATATACGTTAGTATCTATCTGTATTTTAGCCATTTGATGATTATCATTTTTGTTGAATTTTGCAAGAGTTTTATCAATATAATAAGATTGGTTTAATACCAAAAGTTTTTCAACTACTTTTTAAGCCACTAACAGTCATGGTCTAAAAAGTTGAAAAGTTCCTAAATTTTTATTCATTTTCAGAGGGTCAGAAAAATTAGACGAATCGGATAAATTTTTAAGCCATAAAAATAACTATGTATTTTTCTTATGAATATGCCATGAACCATCTATCTGGCATAGCAAGAGTTTTATCAATATAATAAGATTGGTTTAATACCAAAAGTTTTTCAACTACTTTTTAAGCCACTAATAGTCATGGTCTAAAAAGTTGAAAAGTTCCTAAATTTTTATTCATTTTCAGATGGTCAGAAAAATTAGACGAATCGGATAAATTTTTAAGCCATAAAAATAACTATGTATTTTTCTTATGAATATGCCATGAACCATCTATCTTACCCACCCGTTATTGCTTGACATATCTAGTATAGGAATTGAAAATAAAAAATCGTGATAGTTAGGCTGGCTCATTCTATGATAGGGGTGGGCGTTTCGGGTTTCGGTTCGATTTTTTTCCACTGCTGGAAATCGTCAATTTTCCGACCACCAAAAAGTGGTCAGAAATGACCAAAATTCGGTCGGAACACCCTGTTCCGACCACTTTTCCAACCATTTGAGGGGTTCGGAAAAACCCTCGTCGGTAATTCCGACGACCACATGACGTGGTCGGAAGTAGCGTCCACTTTTGTAAAGTTGTCGGAAAAAATCGACCACAACAGAATTGGCGAATTTCAGATTTTCCGACCAAAATTTCGACCACAGGTCGTCGGAAATTCCAACTTCTGTATATCTGTGATATTGGCAGTTCCGACCACATTTGGTGGTCGGAAAATAATTAAGTGAAAATAAAAAAAAAATCACTGCTTTGTAAATTTAATTTAAAATACAAATTATCCACTTGCAAATAGCAATTGTAACACCAATAGTAGTTTCATACCAATACAAGTTTATGATACTAATCAGAATAAACAACACCGAACCATACATTTAATACAATTCACATGCAATCTGTGGCACTACTGCTTAATCAGTCACAACTCACAAGCATCATACTTTGACCTTGGCACTGCAAAAGAAAAAAGTAGAGTAAATAGATTGAAAGTTTGAGAGAGCCAGCACCATAAGTACTATGGTTAGCATGTAGCAATCACATAGAAAGTAATAGAAGAATAAGGAAAAATGAAACAACCTATTTGGACTAGCAAACAACTTAAAGTGGAAACTTTTTCGTTTCTGCCTAGGCAAAATTTTACATACTGCTTTTACATATATTCTAAGTGCATCTCTTTTTATGAGATGTTTTTGAGATTTCTAAAGATGCAACACACTAATCATAGTGTAAGCCCTTGTTTTTAAATTTTGTTGTCGACTTTCTAGATGTCATTTTCCCACTGATATTTAAGAATAAAGAAACACATACACAATAGAAAGTAAAAAAACACACACACAATAACAACAAAAATAATAGTAGAATAGAGTTAATTACCTTATAGCTATAAGGATTAAGGAGTGAAGGAACTTTCAGAATCTGGTAATAGTGCAATCACTTCATCAGAAACGAGATTGGGCTGAAGAAGCAAGAACTGAGAAAGAGTTTGAGAGAGATCAGAGAAAGCAAGTCCCCTAGTTCAAATGCATGAGATGATGTATCAAGGAACCATTCTCAATCAAGTAAAACTCCATATGCATGCAGTGAAGATTGATGACACATTAAAACCTCCTCAAACTAAAGCTACAAAGACATTACGCAGATGAACCAGTGATGAACATATGCAGCCTAAATTTCTTTTTTACAGGGCAAATCAAAAATTAAAGCTATATATATGATGATCGATCCAATGTTCTTATAGAGTCACAGAACCCTATTGACTATCTGATACAGAGATGATGAAGGAAAGAAAATAGAGAAAAGAAATGTTTCGAAACCTCACTACTGGAAATTAGGGAATTTCCGACCACCTGAAAATGATCTTAAATCAAGTTAATACCAAAAAGTGGTCGGAAATAGCAACAAAGGTTTTTCCGGATACCAAAAGTGGTCGGAACAAGGCTTTCGACTTGATTTAAGATCACTTTTAGGTGGTCGGAAATTCTATAATTTCCACTAGTGCCTGAACTACATTTAAGGCCTCACAGCATTGTCATAGGTCTCAATCATGTCATCCTCTAATACCTTTGCACCAGAACTTTCATAGTATCCTATAAAATGCATAAAGTAATTGAATGTCAAGCAAGCAAAAGAAAGAGTATACCATCTTAATAAAAGAGCATGGAACAAAAGATAAGACACTTTCATATGATGTATAGGTAGATGTAGATTAAGTAAAAGATTCACCCGATAAACATAAATAAATACAACAAATATAGATTAAGTTAAATTTCTTAATTGTAATGAACACAAATGGACTGCAAAATGTCTTTTCCCTCCACTTGGGACAAGACTAGGTCAATTCTATCGGCATCAGAGTCAACACCAACTGCAGACATTAGAATGAAGATTTCAATAATGCACAGATACCAAATGGGTAATGTGCAACACTATAAACTACATATAGCATTTTTTTCAGTTGCATCAACTCAGTTATAAGTTGACATTCAATTGAAGATTTGATCAATATCTCACAGATACCAAATGAGTATAATGTGCAACACTAACCAGACAAACTACATATAGCCCTTTTTTCAGTTGCATCAACTCAGTTATACTTATAAGTTGTCATGTCCTCTAACATATGAACTGTTAGGACACTAAAATGTTTTCCCTAAAACTTCATCTACAATACATACTACATAAACACTGTTCAACACACTTCAAACAACTACTAAAATTGCATCTTTAGATATGGTGACATATCAACTAAACTGCATCACTGTCAGTTAATAAACAGGAGCAAAAAGAAAAACAAACTACTACAATGCCATCAATATATTTTAAATGTTTGTAGAATTGATTTAGATGATTATTACTCTGCAATTAACTGAACAAGTCTTTAATAAGCAGGCCATGTAGAAAGGTCAAAAACATTAAATTAACAAGTCTTTAAATATAACAATCATACCAATAAATTTCTAGAGCCATCTGCTAACCATTGATATTTAGTAATTTTATTTTACTAATACTAACACATGTACTTTGGCTACATCCCTGCACCCCCACTATTTATTAAATGTGTTAGAGAAAAACTAAGTTTGCAGGAATAATACATTTTTCTAGCAGAGTTAATTCCAACAATGGTCCAGAGAGAAGAATTTCCTTTTTAGCCCTTCACTAACATCTATTTAACGGTTGGTTAATGAAAGGACCAATGATGGAACAATTCTGATAGTCAATGATTTATTTTGTCTAAATTAAAAGACGATGACCAAATTTGAAAAATCACAATAGTCGGAGGACTATTGCTGGAATTAACTCTTTCTAGCATATTCAATAAATTATGGGTGATATAGCTAGTATGAAATTTTGATAAGTTATAATGATGAATGTTTGTATTATGTGATGAAAATAATACACAATACAATACACGATGAAATACAATCCATTACGTCAGTTTGATAGAAACAAAGTGTTGTGCCGTTGAAAGAGCATCCATGACCACCACTATAGAAGACACCGTACCAGGGTCAGACATGGTTTGCTCATAAGAAATAGTGGCAAAGTCATCAGGAATGGATGTCATGAGAAAACCTAGACTAATAATAGCATATGAATGTTTGCATTCTGTGATAAAAATAATACGTAGTACAATACACGATGTTATACAATACATTATATAGAATGATGAAACTTAATAGAACTAGGATTGTCGAGTCCTAACAAGAATAAATGATTTAAAGAGTTGAAGTAAGAAAATGATTTCTTGTATCTACATGGAAAGGGCACGGTCTTATTTTTCATAGTAAGAATGGTGAAATGGTATCTATTAGTAAACTCTCTGCTTCGTGGTCATTTGAAATCGAAAAAAAAAATATGAGTGAAATAATCAATGATAAAAAGATAAATCATGTAGCATTCATACCATTGAACCACAACAATGACAACGACAAAAAAAAAAAAAAAAAAAAAAGATTTGTGGTCGGAAATAGGATTAGTTTACAAAAGATTAAATTGCCAGAAAATATTTCCGACCCACTCTCTAAAGGTGGTCGGAACTACCGACCACTTAGTGAATGTGGTCTAAATTCCGACCACTTTAACCATACGTCGCAAAAATGAAAAAAATTACTTTTTCCAACCAAATGTTTGGGTGGTCGGAAATGAGGTCGGAAAAACGGTGATGTCCAGCAGTGTTCGGTTTTTCGGTTTTAAAAAAGTTAAACCATTCGGTGTAACATTAGGGTTTGGTTCGGCTTCGATTCGGCTTGAAACGGTTCGGTTTCAGTTCGGTTTAAGATCCCCAAATTTCAACATTTTCTAATTTTTCGAACATACTACCAAACAATACATATTCACATAATCCAAATTCAAACTCTAAACATTATATAACAAAATAGCAATCCAAAGTTCAAACACAATACTAAATACTAATTACCAAACATCAGTTAACGTTTTTGCACAACCGACTCTTCAGTTGGTTCAGTTGGAATATTTTTATTGATAAGATGAATAATCATCTATCTGTATAGTTGATATTAAAAGAACAAGTGTGAATTACTATATAGTTAATTTCTGGACACAATCTGTCATTGCTAGTGCACTCGAAATATATTTCAGTACTAGAAAATAATTATAGTGCACTGGAAATCAAAATTAGAATGACTGTAAAGCACATTAAATTTATAGAAAAATATGAAACTAAGAAAAATACTGAATATTGTAAATATAACTCAAGTTAGATATAATTGTGAGTTAAAGAACAATTGCGACAAACAACAAAAGTGCAATGTAGAAAACAAGCTATAAAGAAATCAAATAAAAAATTTAAGGTTCGGTACCAATAAGAATGAGAACTGAGCGGCGGTCATATACTTTCTCAACCTACTGAAACACAAAGAACCAATAACGCCTCCACTGAGGCTCGAACTTATAATCTTCCAAATGGAAGTCCAACCCGGATACCATTGGACCACATAGTCCTGGTAGGCATCAAGGAACTTAGATTTACTTCTTTTATTATTATTATTATTATTATTATTATTATTATTATTAGTATTATTTATTTATTTATTTAAAAAAATTATATAGCATTCGGTTCGGTTCGATTTTTACCAAACCGTTCGATTTCAGTTTGGTTCGACACTAAACCGTTCGGGTTAAAAAATCCTGAACTATTCGATTTTCTATTACTAGTTCGGTTCGGTTCAAATCGATTCGGATAAACCGAACCGAAGTGCCCACCCCTATTCTATAATGAGGCTTTCTTTGAACAACGTTCATTATTCCTCATACCCTCACTATTAATAATCTATTGTAGAATAAATAAAGTTCATTTTAATGGATTAATAAATATCCAAATATAATAATCACCACTTGATTGTAAAACAGGTCGTAGAAGAAAAACGAGTCCAGCAACCACCAACTAGAATATATTCCTAGCTTGTTACACAAGTAGTCATCGAGCATATACTCATACATTAGACCATGGTTTCATTTATATTTTTTATTGTACAAAAAATTAAAACATTATCGTACTTGTCATCTAAGAGATTTTTATTAGTAATTTCATATAAAAATATATAATTCAATTTCCGTGCGGTTGGATGTGTCCCGTGAGGTTGTGTGGTTAAATCTGAGCCATTGATCTTACTTAAATCAACGTCTAAGATTAATTAAATTAAAAAAAAAAAAAAAACACGGTGGCAATTTGATAATTTTTGCATCTAGGTCAAATTTAAGGTGCATGGTTTTCCTTTTAAGGTGCGTGGTTTTGGTGCTTAAAGTGCGTGATTTGTGTGCTTAATGTGAGTAGTTGTTGAAACTTAAGGTGTGCGTCAACCTGAAACTTAAGATGCGCGTTTTTCCTTCTTAAGGTGCTTTTTTCCTTCCTAAGGTACGTGATTTGTATGCTTAAGGTGCATGAGTTGTTGAAACTTAAGGTGTGCCATTTTAAAACCTTAGATGCGTGGTTTGTGTACTTAAGGTGCGTCAGCCTAAAGCTTTAGGTGCGCATGGTTTGTGTTCTTAAGGTGTTTTGTTTGTGTGCTTAAGGTACATGGTTTGTGTACTTAAGATGCATCATTTTAATGCTTAAGGTACGTCAACCGCACGAGAAGCTATACACGCTATATATATATATATATATATATATATATATATATATATATATATATATATATATATATATATATATATGGAAGGATTCAGGTGCGGTACGTGTATAGCTTCCCGTGCGGTTGTGCGATTGGTCACTTGGGGTGAACCAAATTAAAGAACTATAGTGTATTCAATTGAGTAGAGCTTTGTTTCCATTCCTAGTTCTTTCAGGTTATATGTATAAGAGTTAATACTTAATTTGGTCCCTTGACTATTAGGATTTCACCAATTTGGTCATCAACTATTAAAGTTATTCAATTTAGTCCCTAACTATGCAAGTTTGATCTAAAATAGTCTCTCGACTATTAGGATTTACCACTTTGGTCCTCGGCTATTAAAGTTGTTCAATTTAGTCCCTAACTATGTTATTTTTACCTAAAATGGTCCATCGACTATTAGGATTTCACAACTTTGGTCATCGACTACCAAAGTTGTTCAATTTCGTCCACAACTATGCAAATGGTAACCTAAAATGTAAGTTTAGAGTGGATTTGGGGTCCTTTTTGGAGAGTAGAGGACCAAAGTCATGAAATTCTAATAGTCGAGGATCAAAGTGGTGAAATCCTAATAGTTGAGGAACAATTTTAGGTAAAAATTACATAGTTAGGGATTAAATTGAGCAACTTTGGTAGTCGATGACCAAAGTGATGAAATCTTAATAGTCTAGTGACCATTTTAAATAAAAATTGCATAGTTAGGGACTAAATTGAGCAACTTTGGTAGTCGAGGACCAAATTGGTGAAATCATAATAGTCGGGGGGACCAAATTAGATATTAAATCTATTTGGAGTAAATACCCAAAATGGTCCCTCGACTATAGCTAAATTCACAAATTGGTCCTCGACTTTTAATTTTAACCAATTAAGTCCTTAACTTTGTAATTTTGACACGATTTGGTCCTCCATCTATTTGACCATTTGTTGACCGTGATCTTTGAGGATATATATGTAATTTCACGTGCAAAGCTCAAGAGAACACTCTTGGAGGTGACAGCGTTGTTTCGAAGGGGGAAGTCCTTCTCCGCTTGCTACTTAGGGATCACGAGTCGATTTAGCTTAGAGAACGCTCTTGGAGGTGACAACGCCGTTTCGAGGAGGGGGAAGTGCTTCTCCGCTTGCTGCTTGGGGATCCAACATAACCACAATCGGCCTGCTCGTTCTCCCTGTGTTGGAGCAGCTCCTCTTCCTCTTCACCCTAATCGGCCAGAAAATCTTTAATCCCATATGGAAACCCTACATTCCCAGCTTCAAACATGCCTTCGAACACTTCTGCATCATTACTGGCGGCCGCGCCGTCATCGACGATCTCCAGAGAACCTGTAGCTCTCGTCGGAGCACATGGAGGCCTCCAGGATGACGTTGCACCGGTTCGGAAACATGTCGTCTTCTTCGCTCTGGTACAAACTCAACTACATTGAATCCAAAGGGAGGATGAAGAAATGCGACCGAATTTTGATAGATTGTTTTCGGCAGTGGATTCAAATGTAACAGTGCGGTCTGGAAATGCAATCGAAACCTTAAAAAATCGACGATGGACCATGAAATTACATATATATCCTCAAAAATCGCAGTCAACAAACGGTCAAATAGACAGAGGACCAAATTGTGTTAAAATTGCAAAGTTAAGGACTTAATTGGTTGAAATTGAAAATCGAGGATCAATTTGTGAATTTAGCTATAGTCGAGAGACCATTTTGGGTATTTACTCATCTATTTATAATCTAGAATGACTTTTAACCATTACAAAAGATTTAATATGATGTAGATACGTGTCCAAAGGCCGTTTTCCTCATAGTTAGGGTTAGCAGTGCGAATATAAGATGATTGTAACAAATTCCAAGTGTCCCTAAGACTGACAAGTAGGTCAATCAAGCATCTCGAGTGAAACAAGCTGGGTTAGACACATCGACCTTCCTTGTGAAGTATACTTTGCGCCTTTAAGTCTTTTCTCATAATCAACCTAAGTTGGTGCTAATGTTCTATTACGGAGTAATCACAAGAATCGATAATATTAAACTCAACAATTTTTTTTAATGTTTTTTTGTGAAAAAGATAAATTTTATAGTCAAGAATACAGAAAGTGTAACAAAAGTTAACTATACATATTAAACTTGGGATGTAATTATCAAACATTTATGATTTATCAACCAGGTGACAAAACCACCAAGTTGACCATTTCCCAATAATGACTAAGAAACGAACTAGAGAGAATCACGAATAACACAGAAAGTATAACAAAAATTAACTATACAGAGGTGAAACTTTGGAAGAATGACCAGGGATCGAGTCTCACCAGCCGCAGTGTGGGAGCAACCTCTCAAAGTGAGGGGGGTTCCTTGTGCGCAGTGAGCACCGGTCTAACCTCTGTGGTTCATGTTCAGTTGAGTTACCATGATTTACATCCTCCCAAAAGCTCTGTCGGGTCGGGGTGTGGGGGCCCTTAGGGTTGGGGTTCAGCCTTTGGAAGAAAAATTAACTATACATATTGAACTTTTGGATGTGATTATTACCAAACATTTATCAAATTTTGGATGTAATTACCAAACATGTATCAACCAAAGAGAAAAAAACCACCAAGTTGACCATTTCTCAACAATGACCAAGAAACGAGCTTGAGAGACATTGACTGTGACCGGATAAGAAATGGCCGAAAATCATGAGTAATAAGATCTCCATTCTTTGAAGTCCGTGGCCGGTGAAAAGGTCTTGCCGGCCGGTCCAAAATTATTATTGGAGTTTGAATATAATAAAGCTTTGAAGTCAAAGATAGTGTTGAGATGAACTGGTTTAGGCCTTTAGGGAGTAATGTCCTTTGCACGTACACCTACAAATAAAAATAAAGACCTTTTGGACAATCTCTATGATAACATTTTAATGCTTACGTTAATTAGTCTAAGGGTTATAAGTTCTTAAATCATTAACTCAAATATTTTATTGAACTCTAACTACAAATTTATTTTATATCATTGTAACTTTAAAGTGATTATCATAAATTTGACATTACATATAAAAAACAAATTAAAATGTAAAATCACATTAGCAAATTCATATATCTGATAGATCTTTTGCAATAATAAATTCTGACACCATTAGTTACATGTCATGTTTTGTCTTTTTACTAAACACTTGTAACTTTAATTAGGTAGTTTAATAGTTTTTATCTTTTAGTTTTTAATTGCAAACTTTCTAACTTTTAATTAATTATTGTTAATTAGTGAGGTCTACTAAACAAATCATTGGTTGAAATTCTTTAATCTTATAATGGGATTGACCAATTTATAAGTAATCAATAAATATAAAAGGTGATATATATTCTTATATCAAAAGGCTGGTGAATATTAAGGGATAAATTCATTAGAAGAAATAACATTTTTTTAATTAACCTTTTAGTAAAAACAAAAATGCTCCATTTGTTTCAAAATATTTACTTAATACTAGGTATTTTTCAAAATATTTTAATTTTTAAATAAATATTAAAATATTGCAAATTCTTTTATTTTTTACGTTACTCTTTTAATAAGTATAAAATGCTATATATACTTTTGTGATCGAAAACAAAAAATAATTATTTATATTATCATTAGTCAAAAGGTTAGACTTTAAAATATAAATGTATATTATTTTTCATTTTAATTAAATGATATATTTCGTCTCAATTAAAAGTTTAAATTAATAGTTTGAGTGCATAATTATATTTTATATATTACATATTCAACATGTTCGAGTCAATTACTTTTTGATGAGTTTCTATTACATAATAAATGAATAATATGTTTATATTTTATATATTATGTTAAAAAAAAAAAAAAAAAAAAAGGGTAATACGGAGTTATAAAATTACTTTCTTATCCACGTTGGGCTTTGGCCGTACATATGTGAACATGTTTTGTCAAGTACGGACGATAGGATTAAAGTCATCTGCGTTATCGGCTATAAGTTGGTGACCAACACGAAAACGTTCATACCTTATCTTGAAAAACCAATAACTCCTAACACGAAACTACTTCTAAGAAAATATTACTGTTAAACCAAAAAGTGTGTGTGTATATATATATATATATATATATATATATATATATATATATATATATATATATATATATATATGGTCAGATTTTCGTGTGTCCAGGACTTTTTGTGTAATCGTACGGTCACTCACCATTAGTTATGCATAAATGTACCACAAGGTGTTCGGAAATGCACTATTAGAGTGGTGTATTTTTTTTTTTTTTTGTATGTGGTGCATTTTTGGTGTATTTGTGTATTTTATTCTAGTGCACTTCCGAACATTGTCTGATGCATTTATGCATACCTAATGCTGCAATTCTCACTGGTTGCACAGGAAGCCATGTTCGCATTTGATCCGGTATATGTGTATGTGTGTCCAAGATCAGGTGTGAAGGAGTTCCCAAGTGAAAAATAGCATAAATCACAGTCATTAATTTCGTCCCGATCTACTGCTCTTTAAAAAAAAAAAAATTTGCACTCCAATCTAAAAAAAAAAATGTGTACTTGAAGGCACAAAAATGTGAACTCGAAAGTCAAAATTCTACACTCGAAGGAACACAAAGACATGCAATCGAAGCAATTACGATACCAAAAAAAGGGAGTTATTCAACTGAAATATTATTGAAGCAATTACCCTTGCAAATCGTTTGTAAATTTCAATAGAATTTTAATTATACGTTATTGATGTTGTTGGCCCTACTACTAGTGATGTTGTTGTTGCTTGGGCGCTTCACAAATTCACTAAATATCCCCTCTGAATGAGCTCATTTACTTTCGAGAAGACATTCGTGTGTGTGTGTGTGTGTTTGTGTGTGTGAATATCCCCTCTGAATGAACTCCTCCCCTCTGAATGAGGTCCTTTACCTTCGAGAAGACGTGTGTGTGTGTGTGTGTGCGCGCGCGTGCGTGCGTGCGCGCGTGCGTGCGTGTATGTGTCTAAATATCCCCCCCTGAATGAGCTCCTTTACCTTCGAGAAGACATGTGTGTGTGCGCGTGCGTGTGTGTCTAAATATCCCCTCTGAATGAGCTCCTTTACCTTCGAGAAGACGCATGTGTGCGTGTGTGCGTGTGTGCGTGCATGCGTGCGTGTGTCTAAATATCTCCTCTGAATGAACTCCTTTACCTTCGAGAAGACGTGTGTGGTGTGTTATGTGTGTGTGTGTGTGTGTGTGTGTGAAAGCTATTAATTTTTTAATGTCATGCTATAATTATTCTAAGAATATAATACATTGTTTTCTTTTTACTTAAACATTCCAAATCTATATTGCTTTATTTAAAATATACATTTTAACACAAGTTGATCTATTATGTATGAGACCAAATTTCTCTCTATAATAAGAATTTAAATGCATAAATATAATTTCATTATCTAATCAATCTTATAAGGAAAAAATCAAAGTTCCAAATATCAATGAGAATTTACAATGCAATATGAATAGTTCACATATAACAACTGTAATTGAAGTCTCAATCATATACAAAAGAAAAACTTATAAATTCATATGCTATAACTTAATTGCATAACTCTTTAGTTACTATTCGACAACATCAGTAAGTGTATTATAATCATGTAACTTTTAACAAAAAATAAGTTAAGTTTTACTGTCTCATCAATCGCATTAAGAAAACTTAATTTATTTAATATGAAAATTGTTAAGACACAATTTTTATTCTTGATTATAATTATCTACAACAATACTCCTCTTTACTACTACTTTGATTACAAGTTGAAAATACTCATTTTGATTATATTGAAAATAGTTATTTTTATTTTATATTAATTATTTAATATTTAAAAATTGTACTAAGTCTTTACTTATTTTAATTTTCGTGTTGAGCATTAATTTAATTGCGCATTATAATTGGTGTGTGTGTGTGTGTGGGTGCACACTCACATGAGAACTTGTTTACAAGAGAAAACTAATAACCAATCTTGGGGGTGTATTCAATCATGACTTTTGTAGAATTTTAAAGACTTTTATGAACTTTAAGGGGGTGTTTGGTTCATGTTATATAAGATAACCAAGGTTATATTTGGTTGGTAATATAAGATTCCCATGTTTGGTTCAGGTTATGTAACTTTCCCAGGGAATGTTAGATAACTTCCGCATTGTTAGTGTTACTATTATTATTGGCTTTTATTATATGTAACACATGTTGTAATTATGTGGTCTTAGAATTAGTCTCTGTTAGTTGGTCTATTAGATAGGAGTGTTTAGTGGAGTGATAACATATACTCTCCTGTAATCTCTTTCTGAATAACTGAATTATTATTTTCCTCTCTCATCTGGTATCAGCCAAATCAACGATCCTCCCGCTTCCTTCTTTCGATCTTCATCTCGGAAAAACACCGTCGATCACCCCTTTCAACCAATGTCGCAACATTCCTCTGAACACACAGTGTCCGCTGCCGGTGGTTTTTCCCCAAGCGGCACCACCAATTCACTCACGGGAGCTCATCATTTTATCTCCCTAAAATTAACGTCAAGGAATTTTTTATTCTGGCGCACTCAGCTCCTCCTATTTCTTCGTGGCCAAGACCTTGTTGGATTCGTTGATGGAAGCACGCCCTGTCCGCCGCCCACCGTGGCTGCTCCAGCTGCTGACTCCTCCTCCGGCGCCACCACGTCTGCCCCGACTCCGAACCCGGCATATAAGGCGTGGGTTCAACAAGACCAATCGGTGCTCTCCCTCTTGATCTCGTCCATGTCCGACGAGGTCCTTCACCTCGCGGTTGGCCGGAACACCGCTGCCGAGGTGTGGCGTTCAATATGCACGGCGCTCGGCTCCAACACCCAGGCGAGATGTCTGAGTTTACTCGGACAATTTCAGTCCCTCAGGCAAGGGAATTCATCACCGGCCGATTACCTTGGCAGGGCCGAGCTGTTGGTCGAGGCTCTTGCACAGGCTGGACAGCCGCTTTCCCTCTCCGAACAGACGCTCTACGTCCTGCGTGGTCTCCGTCCAGAATACCGGAGCTACGCTGCCTCCCTGACTGCCAACACGCCGGTGAGCCTTCCACAGATGGCAGATTATTTGCAGGCAGCAGACTTCATCTTGGCGGATGATTATCCCTCGGCTTCAAATGGTGGTGCGGGCGGAGTCCATACCGCGCTGTACGCCGGCCGTGGGCGCGGCAGCAGTGGCCATCACCAGGGCGACTCCGGCCGCAGAGGTGGCGGCAATCACCACCGTGGTGGCCGTAACAATCAGCAAGGCCGAAATGGCCGTGGTGGACGAGGCACACCCAGGTGCCAAATTTGTCGGTCTCACGGGCATACAGCTGTTTACTGCTATAAGCGGTATTCAACTCAACCTCCTGTGCAGGCCAATGTTGCGGTTTCAGGTGATGTACCGGCTACATCAAATCCCCCCGCGGATGCTTGGTATCCTAACACTGGGGCCACGGCGCATGCCACCCCTGATGCGGCCATGTTAAACAATTCGGAGGAGTATGGAGGCTCGGACACGCTCTGGGTTGGAAATGGTACAGGGTTGGCCATCTCACGTATTGGCCATGCATCTCTCCCATCTGTGTCAAAACCTCTGTTTATGTCTAATGTGTTACAGGTCCCTAAATTAACCGTACCTCTATTATCTGTACAAAAATTTGCTATTGATAATGGGGTTTTCTTTGAATTTCATGACAGTTGTTTTTTTGTGAAGGATTCCACAACCAAGGCAACTCTTCTTAAAGGTCCAACCTCAAATGGTCTCTACAAGCTACCTGTGTCTCGGAGTCAGTTCGCGTTTGTCACTTCCCGTGCTACACCGGCAGTATGGCATCGCAGACTTGGTCACCCACACAGTTTAATTCAAAATAAAATCCTTCAAAACTGTCCAGTCCAGCCAAATAACGCTAAAGATTTGGGGTCGTGCTCGACTTGTCATCTCGGCAAATCCGCCCATTTCAAATTAGATAGGGTTGATAATAATAGTCATAATGTACTAGATCTCCTGTACACTGATATCTGGGGCCCTGCTCCTATAGTCTCATCTAGTGGCTCGCGTTATTTTCTTCTAATTGTTGATGATTTCACACGTTTCACATGGTTTTATCCATTAAGGGTAAAATCAGATATCTATAAAATATTTGACTCCTTTCGTGTGTTGGTAGAGCGGCAATTTTCGCGCTCTATCAAGTCTATTCAGTCAGACTTAGGCGGTGAATACCGCAAGTTGCATGTCACATTTCAGTCTTTAGGCATCAATCACCGGCAGTCGTGCGTTTACACGCATGAACAAAATGGAAGAGTTGAGCGCCGTAACAGACACATCGTCGAAACGGGCTTAGCTCTTCTCGCTCAAAGCTCTGTCCCGCATCAATATTGGGACTATGCTTTCGAGACTGCCACCTGCCTAATCAATTATCTTCCTACACCGGTCTTACAGTTTCAAAGTCCTTACTCTCGTCTATACAACAAAAATCCCCCGTATCAATTTTTACGGGTCTTCGGGTGTCAATGCTACCCTCATCTTAGGCCTTATAATCGGCATAAGATGGAGTATCGTTCCACCCCTTGTGTCTTCCTAGGTTACCCACCGTCCTATAGGGGATACAGATGCATGGATCCAGTTAGTGGGAAAACCTACATCTGTCGCCATGTTCGCTTTGACGAGAATATTTTTCCCTTTGAAACAGGTGTAACACAGCAGAATCAATCACCACCTACTAATCAACCGTGGGCATCTGCACCTATTGTCACTACGCCAACGCAACAGCTTATTGCCTCTAGCTCAAGAAGTGCCACACTTGGCCATTGAGCCCGCCGCTCCAACACGAGCCCGGAAGCGGCCTCGGCGGCATCCTCAGGACCGTGATCATGTCATGCGTCTTCAGCACATGACTCGGGGTCAGAATGAAGATTTCCAGGCCCTCACAGCAACGACTGATCCGACATGCTACTCCCAAGCTGTGGGATATCCACAATGGCGTGAGGCTATGGATCAAGAGTTTAACGCTCTGCTTCATAACGACACGTGGCGTTTGGTACCACCGGACCCTACCATGAACATCATTGGGTGTAAATGGGTTTTCCGCACCAAGCGCACCGCTGACGGCTCGATTGATCGCTACAAGGCTCACTTAGTAGCCAAAGGGTTCAATCAAGTTGCGGGCGAAGACTTCTTCGACACTTTCAGTCCAGTAGTCAAGCCCACTACCGTTCGTATTCTTTTTTCATTGGCTGTGTCAAACAATTGGACACTGCATCAGTTAGATGTCCACAACGCCTTCCTGAACGGCCACTTAGCCGAAACAGTATATATGAAACAGCCACCAGGATACGAAGACCCGGCACATCCCGGACACGTCTGTCTCTTACAACGTTCACTCTATGGGCTCAAACAGGCTCCGAGGGCGTGGTTTAAGAGGCTCCATGATTATTTATTGTCTGCAGGATTTTCTTCATCCAAAACTGATGTGTCGTTATTCTATCACACCACAGAAGGGTCCAAAGTATTCTTGCTCGTATACGTTGATGATATCATAATGATGGGCAGTGACGCCACACTAGTCAACTCCCTGCTCGGTCGTCTAGCCACCACTTTCAGAATCCGTGATCTGGGAACGCCAGGGTTCTTTCTCGGGATCGAGACTGTTAGCACAAGTGATGGCATGATTCTGTCTCAACGTCGATACATGACTGACTTACTAAGTCGAGCTGGGATGACTGACTGCAAACCCCTAGCAACACCCGCCTCCGTTACTCAACCGGTTACACCGTCTGATCAACCTTTTGAGAATCCTACACAGTATCGTCGCATCGTTGGGGCCTTACAATATCTGACAATCACCCGTCCGGATCTTAGCTATGCTGTCAATAGACTTTGCCAGTTCATGCATGCTCCTACCGATGATCACTGGACCATGGTCAAGCGTGTGTTGCGGTATATCAAGGGCACGATGCACTATGGGCTCCGCCTTGCCTCCTCTCCTACTCGCACCATACATGCCTACTCGGATTCCGACTGGGCCGGCTGTCCGGTGGACAGGAAGAATACCAGTGGGTATGCTGTTTTTCTTGGAGGCAATCTCATCTCCTAGCTCTCCAGGAAACAGCGCACCGTCGCCCGCTCTTCCACTGAAGCTGAGTATAAGGCTCTAGCCGATGTTGCAGCAGAAGTCACCTGGGTTGTCTCGTTGTTATGTGAACTTGGTCTCCATACTGAACAACCAGCAAGCCTATGGTGTGACAACTTAGGAGCTACCTATCTCTGCGCCAATCCCGTGTTCCACGCTAGGACGAAGCACGTTGAGATTGACTATCATTTTGTTCGGGACAAGGTAGCCTATGGGGATTTTGTGGTCAGCTTTGTGTCAACCAAAGATCAACTAGCGGACGTCTTCACCAAACCTCTACCTGGGCCCCGGTTTACGGCTTTACGAGACAAGCTCAATGTTGTAGAACACCCACCTTGAGCTTGAGGGGGTGTGTTAGTGTTACTATTATTATTGGCTTTTATTATATGTAACACATGTTGTAATTATGTGGTCTTAGAATTAGTCTCTGTTAGTTGGTCTATTAGATAGGAGTGTTTAGTGGAGTGATAACATATACTCTCCTGTAATCTCTTTCTGAATAACTGAATTATTATTTTCCTCTCTCATCTGCATTAAGTTTTTAGCCAGTGGAAGGGAATGTGAGATACCCTCTAATTTCTTAGGTAATCTCACATTCCCTTGTCTTATTACTAATGTTGGGCTTTGGACGTTTTAATCAATTTATCTTATTACCGTTGTCTTATTTACATATCTTAGTTTTAAACCAAACACGGGAATCTAACATTCCCAGTAATTTAACATTTCCAGCAATCTAACATTCCCTAAGGTAATCTAACATTCCGTGAACTAAACGCTCCCCAAAAGTTTGGAGGTATCCAATTCAAACTTTTAGAGAGTTTTTAAAAGTCTTGCGCTATTCAGTCAAGATTTTTAAAGAGTCTTTAAAAGTCGTGTGGTATTCGATCAGACTTTTAAAGACTCTTTAAAAGTCATGTAGTATTCAAAAAGTTATGAACTTTTATAGACTTTTTAATTTTAAGACTTTTGTAGACTCTTCCTTCTCAAATATAAATAGTTGAAATCCAACCATCAACCCCAAAATTTCAACATTTTCTTTCTAACAACGAATGTTTTCTCTCTCTTATTTAAACTCTATTTTTTCTCCCTATTTAAACTTTATAAACCTATCTAAATTTAATAAAATTATTTTTTCTTCATTATCCTATATTTTTCCCATACCTAAACTCTACCAATTTTTTCTCTCTCCTAAACTTTACAATCTTCCTCTAAAAATTCAAAATAATATTATTTTTACTTCATTATTGCTTGTTTATTTTGAATTTTATTTTTTCTATCAATTTTTTATCTCTAACTTTCTCTAATTTTCTCTAAATACATGAACAAAGCAATTTTTTATCATCAAATTTTAGTATATTTTTATTTTTATTTTTTCTATGATTTTTTATCTCTAACTTTCTCTAATTCTCCCTAAATACATGAATAAAGCAAATTTTTCATCGTCAAATTTTATTATATTTTGATTTTTATTCTTTTTGTGTTTATATTCGTAATATATATTTTTCATTTTCTTAACAACAGGTTACTATTAATAGCGAACTACTGTTCGCAACAACAATTCGGGGTTGCAAACAGTAGCACATTGTTGTTGTTCGCAGTCTCAAATTGCTATTGCAAATAATAGTTCTTTGTGTGATGCCTAGCAATATATCAAGTATAATTTTGTATATATATTAATTATTAATATTAGATTTTTATTTTATGCAACTTGTAATTATATTTTTAAATTTTTTATTTGATCAATTCTTTTATTATAAATTTTATTGTTCAATATTGTTTTGAATTTCTAATGAAATAGTTTTTTTTTTGTGTTGATGTTTATTAATAATATATATAAGCAATTAGCATATAATTAGTATCAGCATACTATGAATAAAAATAATAATGTTGAGAATGTTGATGTGGGTGAAGAACTATATAATAAGAAGAATTTTATGATATATTATAAATATTTTGTAAGAAAATTATAAACGATAAGAATCAAAATAATTGAGAGCTTGTAAGGATGTATTCAATTTAGAATTTTAATAACTTTTGTAGACTTTCTAAAATAAAAAGTTGATAAAAGTCTATGAATATTTTTTATATAGACTTTTATAGTCTTATAAAGTTTTAAAAAGTTTTGAACGACTCTATGAAAGTCAATCAAAGTTTATTAAAATCTATCATTTTAAAAGTTTTTAAAACTCCACAAAAGTCATGATTAAATACACCCCTCTTAGTCATCCATCTAGAAAGATTTAATAGATCTTAAGCAATGTGTTAAAAAAAAAAAAAAAATTGTAGTGACATTTTGATAATTTCCTCCAACTCAATCTAAAAGTGTACTTCACAAATCACAATACTATAGAGTGCAAACTTAACATTGTAAAGTGTATTTCTGAATAAACCCTAAGTACAATATACTTTTAAACTGGCCAAAATGTACAATATAGCTAGTATTGCAAAGTGCACCGTATAGTATTACAAAGTACACATTTAAAGTTAAAAAAAAAAAAAAAAAAAAAAAAAAAAAAAAAAAAAAAAAAAAACTACCAAAATGTTACCATATTTTTTCCCTCTTCTTAGTGTAAAACCATTAGATCTAGCCAAATAAATGATCGAGATTCGTTTAATGTTTAAGTTTCTCTTGAGAATAAATTCTCATCATAATCCTATATATATTTATTGCATGCAGGCGCATCAACGTAACTTGCTCAATTGCAACATGGCCGGAGTAGGAAAAATTGTCAAGTATGGGTGTATATATATTCCCATTTCGGGCTCATATAGTAGTCTTGACAGTACATACTACTATCAGCATATATATACAATATAATATGACCATACGGGTCTGAGCCAACGTATGGAGGATAGGAAAGACATAATGGAGTGTGCACAGCAAATTAATGTGTGCATCGTGATTTAAACAGTTGTGTGGACTACGGTTCAAAATGACGTGTTTGAATATTATGAGTTAGAATAATATATTTTATGTGTTAAAATAATGTATATTATGTGTTAAAATAATGTAACTATATGTTAAAATAATGTATTTTTTGTGTTATAATAATATAATGATATTTCTGGAGTAAGATAATATATTTTATGAGTTAGAATAATGTCCTTTATGACTTATAAAAATGTATGTTGCAGCTAGATGCGTGAAAAAAAATTACGTGAAACAGCGTCGTTTTAGACCGTGATCCACACAGCGTGAAAAAAATTACGGTCCACACAATAACTTTTGAGTGCGCACACAGAAGGTACACAATGCTAGCTCAATCATTATTGTATGGACCATGGTCCACACAAGTTGTGTGAACCATATTTTGTATATTGTAAAATAATGTACATTCAGTACAAAAATAATATACATTCAATAAAACCATAATGTGCATTGTATTCAGAAGATGTACATTACTTTTGTACTGAGTGTATATTATATTATATAATGTAGATACAGTACAAAAATAATGTACATTTAGTGTATTAAAAATGTACTTTTTATTATGGTCAACATAACACTGGGTGGATCATAATTTGCCATGCCCGCAACGCTTGAAACCAGAGGCACTTAATTTTTATTTACTTTTTGGATCAATTTGAATTGATTCCAAGGTGCAAGATGATGGATGGGTATTTAATTGCACAAAATCTTTAGGTACCAATTAAAGAAAAAAAATATTTCTATATGATATGACACATCCGGCCAACACAGTTATGTCCTCTAGCTTTGTGACACTACATAATGTTATTAACTTTGCAGTATATATTCTATGCCAAATGATATTTTACTTATCTTTGTGCTTTATCTCATCTATTCTACAATGTCTCCTTTAGTTCTATTTGTTACGTATGGATAAATTAAAGTTAAAAGTAAATTTCAAGCACTTATTCTTATTCGTAGTTCTTTTTAACATCATTTAATTTTTAGAAAAATAGTGGTTTTAATCCATTAATTATACTTATATTGTAGACTCGATCCATGAATTATTACCATCCTTCTTTTTTAAACGTAAAAGCAAAGAATTTATTAAATTAAATGTTCAATACATGGTGGAATAGAGGAAAGTCAAATATTGGGGCCAGTTTGCGAACGAGCAGTCTGAGCTAAAGCATGGACAAGCTACAAATTTTTCCGTTTAATTATGTGTAATGACCATTTTAGTCCACTACTAACAAATTATGCTAATATTAATAATTTATTTTAAATTTTCAATTTATTGAGAGATACCTTAATTATTTTTTATTTATATCATTTTGTATTAAATAATTAATATTGAGTTTGACATTTGTATCATTAGAGTGTAGCTAAAAGTTAACATTACACTTCAGATTCTCAAATTATTGAAAGGCATTAGTAATTTCATAGAGTTTTATCAAAATCTCTCAACTAAATTTTCATATATACCGATTCTCTTAATTTGTAATTAAGATTTGCTATGATCTAATATGATTCGTCTCCATGGATAGATCAAGGTGTCCATATCAATGGAGACTGACCTATCCATGGAGATCTTATTCCTTAATAATAACATAATTTGTTATTGGTAAATTAAAATTGTCAATTTATACATAACTAAAAGGAAAAATATGCATATAATAATAATTCATAGACCGAATCTACAATATAATTAGTATAATTGATGGATTAAAATCGCTATTTTCCTTAATTTATTTTATTCTTAAATTATACGTCAACACCAGTAGTTCCTTTGATCTTTCCTTTAAAAAGTCTAAAATGTCGCCCAAATGTTACAATAGTTTTATAATTTCAACCCCTCACAAATAATACCATATAATGTTGCTAAGGTTCACCATTGTATTTGAATATATAAATTATTTAATTTTAATTCAATAGCTTAGCGCAAGTGTTAAACGGACTGTTAATATAAATTTAAAGTCGAAATTTTGAGTTTGTAAAAGTGTGTCACATTAAAAAAAATCTGACTAGTCTTTTCCCAAATAAGAGTCAAACTCTAGGAATAAAAAAATTATTTCATATCTTTTTCTCTTAGCAATAAAATGCTAACAGCATTAGAAGATTTTGTTTGTCGATAACTAAAATATCGGGCATTCGGAGGGCGCCTAGCGCCTAGGCAGTCGAGTAATTCGAATATATTGTCTCTATTTTTCACTCAGAATTAGGAGTTGTTAAATTGTTATAATCCCCAAAACTAGCCAAATGCATATGTTAGATGGTTAGTTGAGTACATGGTTGGAGAAATATAGAAGAGGAATAGTCAAGCAGGTAAAAAAAACCACTCAGCCGAGTTGAGCGCCAACTCGGCTAAGTTGGGCACCGACTCAGTCGAGTTAGGCGCCCGAAGCCGAGTTATGTGTTGGAAAAACTAGCATAAAATGGCATTCTAAGTGACTATTTTGTGGTACAATTATTAGTGGGGTCCACTTTTGATTTGGGTCGGGTCAAAGTGGATTTGGATTCTTCGTAGTGAGACGAAGAGATTGATATATTGTACGCTCAAAACAGATAATGGATGAATGAGAAATTGATTCACAAAGTAAACCCATTTGAGTTGGAAAATGAAGGGGAAAGGCTTTAGCCTTTGTCCTACATTGGTTTGGAAAATGAGTTTGCACCACTATTTATACAAGAGCCTTTCAAAATTTTATTGAATTGTATAGCATAAAGATTATCTATTGCGTGCAAAGGGAGTGCAAATCAAATCTTAAATGAGCTTGAACTAGCTTGACTCGTGTAATCCCGCACCTACAGGCAAAAGTTATGCCAAACTTTTGTATCTTTTTCCAACACTGAACCATTTTTGCGAGCTAACTTTCGTATCTTTTTCCAACAGTGAACCATTTTGGTAAGCTAACGATTCGGCCAAGCTAACCAGAATGGTAAGCTAACGATTCGTTGGCGAGCCGTTGGCTCGGCTCGCCATTCGCTCGCAACCTCTCGAGCACCTCGTCTCGTCTCGTCTCGTCTCGTAAGTACAACTTGAGAAGCGACCGTTCTGAGTCTTAATTCATCAGTTACAGAATTCATTTTGAATTAATTACAATTTTGAATTACAGAATTAATTCTCAGGTGGTGGTCTGCTGTTATAGGGGTTACAGTTACATGACTGATTTAATACCAATTTTAATGCCATGAATTAAATGTTATTTAATCTTCAACTCCTATATAAGTTGTTGAGCAGCAGATTTTACACAACGAAAATCTTCTTTTTCTCTCTCGAAACTCTACTCCTACTCCTTTCTTAACCTTATGGTCCATCCCACGTTCTTGTTTGCTGGGTTCTAAGTTTGAGTGCTCATAGCTTAGAACCGTAGTACATTTTATTCTGAGAAGCCTAGGCCACAACGCTCCTCGCACCTTTGTGAGGCGGCAAATAAGGTTTTATGGAAAGAGTGTTTCGCTCGGCTCGTACTTATAAACCATCTACCCGAAAAAAACCCTTTCGTTCTTGTGCTTGTTATTTTTTCCAGAAATTATTTTCGTAGTAATATTTCGTAACATTATGCGCTCAACTCGATCGAGTTAGGCGCCCAACTCGGCGCTTATAGCGCCTAGTCAGCCAGTTAATCGGTGGTCGACTGAAAGTCGTCTAGATCTGAAATCGCATCAGCTTAGGAGTGCCTAGTCGGTGCCTAACCTAAACCAAATTTTACAACATGATAACTAATCAATTAAAATCTTTTCTTTTTCGCGGTCATGTATTCATTTGTATGCCCACTTGATAAAGAATATAATAAGAATCTATAATCCCTTCACATTTTCACATCAATGTTTCCTAGGAATACTTTGTAGCGTCAAATTAAATTGAGTAAAATAATATCAATTCCCATTATGTGATCTCCATAATGATCTTTCCATTCTGATATCTGGAGACGTCAATTCAAGTGCAACAAGCACATATAGTCTTCAAAATATCCATCCCCACTATTGTCATAGCAAGAAGCATGTCTGTAGTGTCCTGTCCATACCCACAATAATTGTATATTGGGGTACACATATTTATGCAAACCCCAACTTGAGGAGTAATTGCAGGTAGACTAACCAATGCATATACACCAACCAACACTCTTCTCCTGTCTTATACGCAAACAAAATTAATAAATGTACTCATCTTAACAAAGAGGAAAAAAGATCAAATACACCCTTAAATTTTGACCAAAATTTGTATGAATCTATGAGACGAGGTCAGATTAAGATGAAAATATAATATTTATATTGAAAAAAAATGTAATATTAATTAGGAATAAATTATTTGTTACTTATAAATAAAATGTAATACTTTTGAAGCACTTTTCAGAAACCTAGTGACCTGCTATCACATGTCACTAATCGATTTTTGGACTTCATTACATCAAAATAAAATGTTACGGAATAATAGATTTAATTACAACTTTAAAAAATTTAAAGGCCTAATTTATTTTTCAGGTAAAGTTCGAGGGCCTATTTAACCTTTTTCTCTTTATGAAAAGTAACTATTTATTTTTTACCCCAAAACAATGAGAAAAAAAAAAGAAAAAAAAAAACTTTCTACCAAAATATCTTTCATATGGATTATGGAAATAGTTAAATGGGGATTTGTCTTAATTAATTCTAGATGAAATATGAATATGGAAAGAGAGCAAGAATGAAGGAATGATTGCCTTTTGAGTTGTTATATCATGGACAGGGTTTACATTGCAAGGTGGACTCTGATCCTAAACAACGTAAAAATTATGTATTTTTAGTATTGAAATTGTGAATTTCTAGAATATAAATTGTGTTTCTGGGTTAAAACACATAACAGTTATAGAAAAAAATTTTGTGAATACAATACATGGTCATCAAAATCGTAATGTGTTAATATTGTGTTACTGCAGTATTTGAAACAAACTTGTGAATACAAAGCAAGGTAATCAATTACATATATATTAAAATTGTGTGTTCGTAGTATACAAATTGTGAACATTTAGACCCGAATTAACATAATAATTTGCGTTGCCTTTTTTATTGATTAAGTTTGTAAGACTGATGTTTCAAAAAAAGTTTGTAAGAGTGAGAAGTGTTTTCCTTTCCTAGACAACATATACAATATTTGTACAAAGATTATTTAACAAACTTTGAGCAATGGCGGCTAACTGAATCTAACGCATTCCAAGTTCCAACAGCCCTGTTGACCTCACTTCTAGAAATAGTCATACCTCTAACCCGAGCTTATCGTCCATGCCAATCGCCCAATTGCCGTCGCCAACGACCTAACTTCACTTAGAGGCTAAGGTCTGGACTAGTCCTACATTGGGCTCATCTGTATCTCTTTAATTTGAGCTTCATCAACGACTAGTTATGCTGGTGTATCCGCATGGTGCAAACAGATGCAAAAACGACGTCGTTTTATTAAAAAACGCGCGTCTCCCTTTAAAAAAAAAAAAAAAAAAAAAAAAACAGGTTCGATTCCTAGCAACAACATTATGTTGTTTATTCATTTTGAAATTTTAGTTCATAGATTATGGAATTTTAGTTCATTGATTCTGGAATTATAGTTCATCGATTCTGGAATTGTAGTTCATCGATTCTGGAATTTTAGTTCATTCATTCTGGAATTTTTAGTTCATAGATTAGATTCTGGAATTTTAGTTCATAGATACTGGAATTATAGTTCATCGATTCTGAAATTTTAGTTCATATGTTGTTGCTGGGAATCGAACTTGAATTTTATTTTAAAGGAAAGACACGCGTTTTTTAATAAAATGACGTAATTTTTGCATCCGTATGCACCATGCATGGTGCATACAGATGCACAGCATAATTTGGCTTCATCAACCGTCCAACGTCACCATTACTTTAATTTCTTATTATATTGAAAACAAAAATGTTCTCATATTCAATATTTATAACTTTATTATTAAAAAAAAAAAAGTATTATATAAAATTGTGAAGTGTAAATTATTTATTACTTCTACGTCATTTAGTGTTCATATAAAACAATAAATATTATATTTTCATGCATTTTGCGTAGGTGGTTAGTTAAAAATTAATTCTCTAGACTAAGGAGTGTTTAATTTAATACTCCCATCCATCACATATTATTGTTAAATGTATCATTGTAAATGAACTTACCTAATCAAATACATTTAAAAAATTTTAAAAATACAAAAACAATAGAAGTTACAACTTACAAGCTATTAAAGGTAACAACGGTATTAATTTGATTAATACCAAAACAAACAAACAATAACAGGCGTTTGGTTGGAAGAAAGGAATTAGAGGGGAAAGAAATTGTAATTTCGTGGGAAAAGAATAAAGTGGGATTTAAATTACATTGTTTGGTAGGAAGGAATGGGTGATGGAAAATTGAGAGGGAAGAAGTGAATAAATACCAAAATGCCTTTATATAATATTAATATAATAATGATAATGAGAGTAAAGTGGTAATTTATAATGGAATTGCAATTCCGGTTTGAGGGAATTGCAATTCCCTATAATTCCATGCATGGAATTTAGTAGGTATGGAATTGCAATTCCATCTTACCAAACACCCCATAAATGTAAGAAACGAGAACAAAGATTGATGAAATATGGGATGTAGTGACTCTCCCATATGGGATGTTATGAGATTGAGCCTCAGTGGAGGTGTTATTGACTCTTTGTGCTTCAATAGGTTGAGAGAGTATGTTTGAACAGATATTACAATGTGATAGAGTCAATAGCATTCAAAAAAAAAAAGATTTATTAAATATAATTGCATGAAAAAAAAATGTTGTACATAAATACATAATACATAGTGGAATTCAATACAAGTGAAAGCATTGCTGTTCATATTATACGTCTCTAACTATTTATATAAGTCCTATATATCATACACAATTATTTTCCGTGCCACTCGAACTGTTGGTCCTAAATCTTATATTATATGCAAAAGGCTTTTCAGCGATCTACTCTAAATAATCCATCTGTCTCCTCCACTTATATTAAGGGGGTAGACGTATTTTTGGGGAACACATTTGATGGTTTTATCATAACCAAATCTATCATAAATCCAGGGCCGTTCCAATCAAAATTGGGGTCCTGTGCAATATCTTAATTTGGACCCCTTTTTCAAGTAATTTTTATATATAAATAATAGTTGTTCAAAAAGTTGTGTCTAAAATTCAAAATATAAATATTTTGAAAAATGCTTATGAAAATCTTCTAGAGAATTTATCTTATGTAAAATGCTGATGAAAATCTTGTAGAGAATTTATCTTTTTTAGTACCTTTATTTATTGATAAATATCTTTTAGGACCATCTTTTACAAGAATATCTATTAATTTAGAATCAAGGACATCCCAATTTCTTAGATTATATATATCAAATAAAAGCGAATCATTTGGTTTATCACCGTTGCCAACATCATCTAATGAATTTTTCAACAGCTCCTTTTCAAGATTGAGTTAGTTGCCCAATTCTTTTTTTCTTTTTACGCTTTTCAAACCCAGATGGATATTTTCTAGAAGACATAAAATACTAAGAAAAATAAAAAATTATTTAGAAACTCTACGAATAAATAATTAATCAAGAAACGAATTCTTGAATATATTATTCTGAAATCAGAATTATTAAGTAATGTAAATAACACAATAAACAAGAATTGTAAAACAATACGTAATTTTAGTTACCTGTTAAGAGAATTGAAGAACTTTAAAGTTTGTATAAAAAAAAAAGAATTGAAAAATCAATAGCATACGAACTGAATCTATCGTCTTTGCGTCAATACATTAAATTGTACTGTCTGGACAAAGAACAAAATTAAATTGTGTGATGTCTGCAAATTGCCATCTACGCTAACTTATTGACTAAATTGAGAATTCCAAATTGGCAAATTTGATTTGCAATTTTGCATAACCAGTAACTCACAAACAACACTATTCAAATACTCAAATTAAATACTCCGTATTTGAATTAGTTCAAATAGACAAATACATAGGTGTAGACTGTAAATCTGTAATTTCTGATCTCTCATGTAAATCTGTAGTCTCTGTAATTCTGTAAATCTGTAGTCTCGTCTGTCCGTCATCGTAATTCGTACGCTAGTCGCTATATTAGGGACTTAGGTTAGTTAGGTTAATAAGTTTGTCGGCTTAGCTTTGTTTGAATTAATGTTGATCGCTAATTCACTGGAATGAGGAATTGTTGATATACATATACATACTATATATATATATATATATATATATATATATATATATATATATATTTAAATAAGGGGCCCCCATGTGCACCGGCCCTGGGTAGACTTGCCCAGGGACGGCCCTGCATAAATCGGGTATGAAAGTATAAAATACGATAGAAAAATAGTAATATTATAGCTCGGAACACTAAATCTAAAAAAATACGTATAATGTCAGAAATAACGATCGAACTAGCCGTCCAAATAACATATAACAAATACTATAGTTCAACACTGGTGTTGCTCTAGGAACTAAAAAGTACAAGCCACTGGATCAGGAGATATATAAGCTAAGGTTAAGACTATGATGCCTTAATGAGAGGCAATGCATCCTATTTATAGTATAGGAGCCTCCTAGCTCCATAGAATGACAAGTTTTTGGACTAGGTTGTCCTTAATGTACACCATCCACGTGTTTCATTTTCATTCACTCCACTATTTTGCTTCCAATACACTTCACCTGAATAAGTAGAGCTTTTTACCCTTTGATACAAGGACTGAGTAGCTTGGTGGGTTGGCAGGTGTGTTGTTATCCCATAGGTCGTGGTTTTGAACCTTGGTTGTTGCCTCCTTTTGGGGTCACCATGATTCACTCCTCTGTAGCCCACCAAAACTTTTATTCTTTTTTAGACAAAACTTCACTAATAAAAATGAACCCCCTTAGACCAAGACATTCCTAATAAAATAGTCTCGGGGCCATGCCCTCATCAACACTAAAGAACCATTTCGCGCGGTTCGGGGGGCACTTGACTCAGCTGCCGGCGCCCGACAGCGTCCCATCCAATTTTTGTGCCAATTCCCCCTTCGTACTACCAAAAAATGCAATTCTTGTCGAATCCGAGATAGTCACCCATCACACGGCTCTCAAACCCAACCTGTGATGGATCCCGGGAGACAAAGTCAAAGCGCTTGATCCTTTGCCCCATACTTTGAGAGAAGATTTGTGACTCTCCTATGAAACTGTCCAGGACCGAATTTTAGGCTGTGCAAGCTGGGCTACAGCACAGGGCTCCCAATTTTAGAGGGGCCCCAAATTTTAGAGGTCCAACATTTAATTTTTACATAGTTAGTTTAGAAATAAAAATTAAATGTTTTCAATTAACCTTAAAAGGTTTCATGAAGAAATGGTGAGAATGTGTGGTTATTGTATTTTAACTTGGAGGTCAAAAGTTCGAAACTTGCATGTATTGATTTTCAAAATTTTGATTTTGTAAGGCCACATTTATTTACTAGAACATGGCCACAAAAACTTAAAATACGGCCCTAAGACTGTCTCACGAGTCCTTATGGGAGACGGGTCAAGTCAATATAAAATGCAATACTTATAATAAAAAATGTAATGCTAATCAGGAATAAAGTGTTTGTTACTTATAAAGAAAAGTGTAATACTTTAGAGAAAAAATGTAATACTATTAAATCAAAATGTATAAGTAATTAACATTTTATTCATAATTAATATTACATTTTCAGTATAAGTATTACATTTTTAACTTGATTTAACCTGTTTCACGGGTAATATCCGTAAAACGGTCTCACACTAACTTTTGCCCAATAAGAAAATAGGTTAAAGTGTGATATTGATTGGGGAGTATGATATTTTATTAAGAGGGTAGCGGGGCGGTAATCATTAAAGCTACGAAAAACCATTCATACCAAATGTTTTCCGCTTCAAAATTTAGGTAACGGTCACAGGTCACTGGCCACCCAAAAAATAATTAACTAAACAACAATTTTGTTGTATTAAATTATTAAATAATAAAGCTGAGTGGGGGAGGAGTCTGTGGTGATTTCAGATGGATGAGAAAATACATACAGACCCACAGAAACGAGAAAAATAGCACGTTGGTTTTCGCTGGAGGAATGAATGTCAACGCCAACTCAGCATTCTCATATCCGTTTCTTAATAAATATTCAATATAATTATAATAATGCCACCATAAGTTACTCCGTGTAATACCCCAACTTTCATCCTACTTTGTCTAATATTAATTGTAAGTTGTACTCTAGTTTTTTAGTCCAAAAATTTAAACCCGATCACCCAAGTTTAATCCTATGACTACACATTTAGAATGATAATAGAAGTGTAATCGACAGAGCTCGTCGCTGGTATTTGTCCCAAAAATTTCGTCGGAGTTGGTCGAAAAGTCACTGGAGTTAATTGAAAAGTCGTCAGAGTTAGTTAGAAGGTGATCAGAACCCTAGTGACCTGCAATAGTGAACCGGTTTTTGAGTTTCAATGCACCAAAATAACATGTTTATGCGTTTAATTGCAAACTTTTGAATGTTTAAGGGCTCAATTGACTTTTCGACTAAAGTTTAAGGGTTAATTTGATTTTTTTTCTCAAGAATCAATGTTCGCACCACTGCGATAGTAATTGATTTTTCATTCTCATTATTATTGTATTAAATTTTGTTTGTTTTTTTTTTTTTTTAAGTATCACATTTTTTGTTAAATTTGTGATGGAAACGGTCAATCCAGAAGCAATTAATGAAATTAAAATGTTTTCTTTTTCTTTTTTTTTGAGAACAAAATTTTTCTTTTTCTAGCATTAAATTGAAAACTAATTTTAGTGAGAAAAATGACAAATTTGCTTTTTCTGTAGAGACTTCTTTCTCATATAAAAGGCCAATCTTGATTCGTCTTCCTGTGTCTAACTCCTAAAATATTTCCTCTCTCTCTCTCTCTCTCTCTCTCTCTCTCTCTCTCTCTCTCTCTCTCCCTTAGAGAATATTTATCTTCGAGTACAAGAAAGCACGACTTGCACGCCAAGAAATATTGAAGCAAGCAGAACATGAAGCTGGTTTGGTCGCCGGAGAAAGCCTCAAAGGCCTATATCGATACTGTGAAATCGGTAAGAAATCGTGAAAATGATTCATTTTTTTGTGGACTACCCTTTGTTTTTCGGGGTTTAATCTGTTGATTGGGGTGGGGTGCAGTGCGAGTTGATTGAAGAATCTAGCGTAGCGGAGCTGATATCGGCCATGGCGGCGGGGTGGAACGCGCAGCTGATTGTGGAAACGTGGTCAAAAGGGAGCGGGACGGCGACCAGCATCGGGCTGGCGGTGGCCGGCCACCACGCGGGGGGGCGCCACGTGTGCGTGGTGCCGGATCAAGAGTCGAGGGAGGAGTACGGCGAGGCCATGCAGAGTGCGGGGCCGGGGGTTTCGCCGGAGATCTTCGTCGGGGAGGCGGAGGAGGTGATGAAGGGGCTGGAGGGGATAGACTTTCTGGTGGTCGATTCCCGGCGGAGTGACTTTGCTCGGATTCTGCGGGTGGCGAAACTCGGCCACAGGGGTGCTGTGCTCATATGCACCAACGTTTGCTCGCGGGAGGCTTCGGATTTCCGGTGGCGGAGCGTTCTCGACGGGAAATCAAGAATCGTACGCTCCGTTCTTCTGCCGGTGGGGAAGGGGCTAGACATAGCCCACGTCGGAGCCGCCGGCGGGAAGGGTGAGAGGAGCAGATGGATCAGGCATTTTGATAAGGAATCTGGCGAAGAATTTGTGATCCGGAGGTGAATGAATTTATCCATACACTAGATACAATATTGGTAGTAGTTAACTAGATCAAGCTATGAAATGACTTTTGTTTTTTTTTTTTTTTTTTTTTTGTTTTGTTTTTGATAAGTCAAGAGTTCTGACTTCTCTATCTGTATATAGATTTAGAAAATGAAAGCACTTTTTGTTTTCCAGTTTTGTTGGTAGTCTGGTACACATTGGTACTTCTATCAAGGACTATAAAGATTAATTTAGGTGTTTATTTATGCAACTTAAGTTATAAGATAAATTGCTGGTAATGTTCAGTTTTCGCTCTTTAACTTATTATTATTGAAGTTAGTACTTTTTGTTCATTTACTAACAAAACATTAGGAACTATATTTGCAACTTTAGTATAGCTTATGGACAAAAAGTGACCACAAAAGAAGTTAATAAAATGACAAAAAGTGTAACGTCAATGATAATTTACGGGCGAAAAGTGAACCCAACCAGCACTTAGGGACTTATTTCACAATTACCTTATAACTTAGGGATGAAAAGTTCAATTTTCTCAAAATTTTATATAAAGATAGTTATAAAATCTCACTCACACACACACACACAAGGAATAAGGGTCAAATAGATCAATGAAATGCACACAAAAGTGCAATTGGACCATTAAAAAAAACTACAATGAAGTCCCTAAACCAACCAATAGAGTTTATTACCGATTAGGTCCATTGACTATTACGAAATTACTGATTTGGTCCTTGACTATATTTGTTACCCAATTAAGTCCTTCAACTATCAAAAAGTTAACCAATTTGGTCCTCAGTTGGGCCAGCCGTCTAACAACGGTTAATTTGGAGGGTAGTTTCGGAATTTTCATTCACCTGCGTTTGCAAGCTCGATCGCCTCAGCACCCTAATTCTGGCCGACTGGAAGGCCATTTCTGGCCACATTCCGCCCTGCATCACCGCCCTCTCGAACTTTTGCATTCTCGACCTCACCGGGAAACAAATCACCAGCCCCATCTTGACCTACATTGGGTAGCTCAATAAACTCACCATTCTTAATCTCGCCGACAATCAAATCTCCGGTGTCATCCCCACTCCATTGTCAACCTGGGAAGCTTAAAGCACCTGGATCTCAGCTCCAATAAGCTCACCGGGGAACTCCCATCGAATATCGGAAAACTCACCATGATGAGTCGGGCATTGCTGCAACGACAGTGGCGGTGACCAGTGCAAGCAGCTCTTCACCGGCGACAGCGCGGAGTAGTGGTGAGCTTCCTTTCCGACGTAGTAGTTTTTCCCGCAGCAAGAAGACGTCTTCTAGTTTGGCGTAAGCAGATCAGCATAGCAGCTTCGCTCTCCTCGGCGTTTCGGCCTCCAACGAGCTCCGGCGACCTTCTGGTGTAGCAGATCTCTTTGGTGGCAAGAAGCAGCAGCGGGATCTATCAGCGTCCCCTGTTTTCCAACATTAGTAGCGAGGAGATCCGGCGAAGTTGATGATGATGCTTTCTGCCGGCGTGGCGGCTACAATGGACACGGCAACCACTGCTTCTTCCCGGCGTTTGGACATTTCCCGTAGTGACGCGGCTGGACTCACACACACATAACAGTAAAGAAAAAGCTTGGGTAGACCGTGGAGCGCAGGAAATTCCGAAACTACCATCCAAATTAACAGTTGTTAGACGGCTGACCCAACTGAGGACCAAATTGGTTAACTTTTTGATAGTTAGAGGACTTAATTGGGTAACAAATATAGTCAAGGACCAAATTAGTAATTTTTCAATAGTCAAGGGACCAAATCGATAATAAACTCCAACCAATATCATGCAAACCTGTAAAACGGAGAAATTGGAAGAATTGCATGATATTGGTTGGTTCAGGGACCTAATTATAGTTGTTTTTAGTTTAGTGGTTCAATTACGGTTTTGTGTGCCCTTCAATATCCTATTTAAAAAAACCCTTCAATATCCTATTTAACCCTCCCTATTCCAAAATTTTATTAAGACTGGATACAATTCCAAATAGAAGAAGACTAATGTCTTGTTGCTGTTCCAAATGATATGGGGCAATTTGTACTTTGTAGCAGCGGTTTCAATTCCTTAGGCTGGTGTGTGTTTCTATCCCCCCATTGTTCATCTTGGAAACGTTGTATTCGGATTTGAATTAATGCAGCGTGTTTTTTCTTTTCCACAAAAAAAAAAAAAATAAATAAATAAATAAAACATCGTGTTGTTATTATAGGCATATTACATGACTCACATGATACATAAATTATAGAAAGACAAGTTCCTATTACTAAAAATAGTACCAATAGAAGAAAGACGTTTTAAGGTAAACATCTGTGTATCCAAAATTTGATGTACCAATAGAGGAATCAAAAGAAAATGACTTATTTTCTGCAAAAACAATTATCCAAAGCAAAACCATATGTTTGCACAAGTGAACAGACCATATTCTTGTCCAACCCAATAAAATCAACTAGGTATATCGGTTGAAAATTGGGGCTTATCAAAACCCTGAAATTCACAAGTTCGAAAACCAAATGCCGCGCCAATTTCCACAATGTAGTAACTTGAGGCCGTAAAAACGTATACCCTACAATAATATTAGCTTGTCATCCATATGTTACCACATCAAAACACAGAAACATATTTCTCTGGTGCACTTCAGCAGTCCGCTCTCTCAGCCCGGAAGTTGGCAATCTTTTCCACCACCTTCTTTGGAGTAGGTAGTGGTGCATATGAAGCAGCATTAATAATAGCCTGATTCATAGCAGAAAATCGCAATTAGTAATAGACTTCTCAAGAAGAGCTATTTGACATATTAGGGTGTTGTTTTACCTGAAATTTTTCTAGTAGCTTGTTCATCTTTTTAACAACCTCTTCGTAGTTATTCCTGGAGAATTATATGTACAATGAAGTTACATCTTGGACAAGCGGAAAAAGGAGAATAACAAAGTATTAAGTAATCAGAAGAGGGCAGGTTCTAACTCCTGTTTTCTAGTCTTTGATGAGGTAAGCTCAAGCTTCCCATCTCTATTGATCCTATCTTTTTCCTGTTGACACCATTATAAAGAATCATACATAAAGGGGCAAAAGACTGAAAAACGAAAATAAGCCACATTTACGTTTTGCAAAGACAATAAAAACAGTAGTAATCTGTTCAACACCTCAACCTGTCAAGTAGGAATTAAAACCACTTATAACCTAGACTAGAAAAAGATGAGACAGCATGTCACGCAATCACTAAAAAAAAATGTGTAACGTTATGATTGCTCTAAAGAGCAAGCTTTGTCAAAAGATTCCCAGTAATGAGCTTTCTTATAATCTTGTTATTTTCTGGAGCATAGCCCAATGACAGCTGGATGAGGACAGTAATTACATAAAATGCCACAAATCATGGGGATAAAGGTGCATCAAGTTCAGGGTCATGCACAGGCTCCTTCCCCTCCATGCTCTTGTGATATGATCATATGAACAAGTTATGCAAACATGACGTATATATGGAGACATAACTTTAGAGTACATACTCTTTTGTATTGATAAGTATGTTTTTTACCAACTCTTGATCACATCACTATATTGTATGATATGATTATATGAAATGATAACTAAGACCTCAGCCCAGCGCTTAAGTGTTAAGTGTCATTTAACCATTAGATCAATGGTTACTGGCCGCAGTCTTAGACAAGCAGGTTGAACTGAGACTGGCAACAATAGAGAAAAAAAAAACAGGGAGAGCAAGAAGAGTTGGACAAAAAAGTAACAAAGTGAGATAAGGAGTGTGCAGGAAAACAATACGCTACAATTTTATTATAAGTACTAGAATTGTTAAAATGATGATCATATTTAGCTATATTGTGTATTACAATTTGGAAATACAGTCAGATACCCTAAGAAGAAAGCATGTCCTAGAGCTTATCGTAGGAGTTACATGCACTATAAGTTAATGAGCTCTATTTGCATTTGAATGGCCTACATCAAAGAAAACAATACTTCTGCACAATAGACGAGCTGGAAGGCGAAGATCATACACATAAGATACCACTACACTTGATTGTGCATGTGAATTGAGGGAAAAAACTACACTAGTAATTGAACAACACTGATTTCCAAAATGTTTGATAATTGATACTGATAAACAAATATCACTGAACTAAACAGGCAAGACCAAAAAAAAAAAAAACAATAAAAATATTTTGTCTTTTTAAAAGGCAAGACATGCTACATTGACATAATAGATAAAGCATGGAATTAAATATAACAAACTAACCATTAGCATGATCCTCTCCCTGACTCTTTCACTCAACCAATCTGCATTTTGGACATCAAACCTCATAATAACCTTGGTGCCAGCTGAAAACACATAGCAACGCCTTTACTATATGAGAAATTGAAGATATATGTTGTTATATATAGTTTATAAAATATGTAGACCTGTGTTAATACTCCTTATGCGACCCTTGTTTGCTGCAAAAGACACCAAATTCATTAGATGTATCCCAAATCACCATTGAACAATTTGGTTAATGAGTCAAACAACCTGCGCTTGCATTTTGATTCTGATTCTGATTCCCACCCTTTTTACGAGGCTTGGTTTTAGCTGCAATTGAAAGCAATTTTATTAGGGGAATGTAAACTTTCATTAGCCGGTTTTCTTTTCCAGAGAAGTAATATCACCTTCTGTAGTAGGTTGAACCTTGCTAGTGGATTCACCTTGTCCAGTAAAGCTCACAGAAACATGCTCTGAATGTACAAATAATGTTGAATTAGCATTTGGAAATTCAAAGCATCAATCCTTTCCATTTCAACAAAACAAAAAAGTATTGATCAATTGATTGCTATCAAATAGTAAAGTCAAGAAAACTGTAAATTAGGCACAATTTTAGAAGAAAAAAAAAAAAAAAAAAAAAAAAAAAAGATCTTAAAATCCCATAATATGCTAAAACCCTTTCTTGGCAAAATCCTGAAAATTACATCCAAAAACTCAATTAAAATGTAAACTTGTATGCATAAATATTATTATTAACAAAACTCAACAGAACTGAATTTTTTTAAAAAGCAATGTAGAGATGAATAGGGAGAGCGAGATTGAAAGAGATGGAGTACTTAGAGCGATCTTAGGAATATTTTCTTTATTCGAGAAGGATTCCCCTTCCTCTTGGAGAAGGAACTTGTAAACATGCCCAAGCCGCCGTCGCGGTATCTTCTTCTCGAGGTGGCTCGCATCTGACGCCGCAGCGCACCGAGCAGGAAAAGAGCTAATAGCACGTGAGCCAGACCGGATAACGTTCCTCGCCACTGACGAAGATGAAGACTCAGTGAGACAATAGCGCACAGTTCCTGAAATCAATCTCGAAGTGTTTCTAATTGCTGCCATTTCTGATTCGAGATTCTAGCGTCAAAACCCTTGGTTGGGCTGAAGACGACGATTGGTTCGTTTTAGAAACAATTTAACGAAATGTAGTTTTTGCGGGCAATTTATATCCTACACCACGGGCACTGTCCGCCCAGATACAAAACGACGTCGTTTTAAATTTTTTTTTTTTTTAATTTCCCACCCCAGTAAATGGCAGTAATTTTTTCTTTAAAAAAAACCCGTTGTTCAAAAATGTACATAATGTTATACTAGAATACACATAATTGTATACATGAATGTACATAATTATATAACAAAATATGCATACTCTTTTTAAAAGATAATACACATAATCTAACATAATATAATAAACATAAACTTTTAACACAATATACATCAACTCTTAACATAATACACACAAATTTTCTGATTTGAATGTACATAATTGTATAAAAAGAATGTACATAATTGTATAAAAAATGTACATAACTGTATGAACAAATACACATAATTGTATGAACAAATACACATAATTGTGTGAACAAATACACATAATCCCAGCAACTTCCTACCGCGCCTTCCAAAACGACGTCGTTTTGGGAGGCGCGCGGCGCACAGTGCTATGTGCGCCGTGGTGTAGGGTATAACGACTGAGTTTTTGCGGCTCTTGGAGAAATCTGTAAACATCATGGGCTCTTATTAAATTAAACAAAAACAAAACGGAACAAAAAATTCAAGGGCCTGTTTTCCCATTTTCCCTTTTTGGAAAAATGGCACATTTGGTCCCGGAGTTATTACCGTAGTGACGACTCAGTTATCGGGTTATGACCGTATTTATTTGTAGTCCCTTAGTTATGAGCCAAGTAAGGGTAGAAATAGGCCGAGTCAAGCCGAGTTTTAAAAAATTAGGCATGGATCTATTACAAAAATTTAAAACCTAGGCCTGGACCTGTATGTCGGCTTGTTGTTAGGCATGCAATTGGAAGTATATTTAAACTAGTATTTTCCTGTGCGATGCACGGACACAATTTTAGTAAGTATTGTTTTAATGTTATGATACTGAGTAGATTTTTTTGAAAGGAATACTAACGCATATTTAGTTTTATTAAAAATATATAGTATAACTAGTAAGATTTAATATTTTTAATTATGTTCATTTTAAAGTTTATTGTTACGTTAGAATGATAAGCAACATTTGTATTATTATTTGAATTTGAAATTGAAATAACAAATTTATTTATATAGCTAATATATTGAATTAAAAGTTGTAAATAAAAGAAAGAATATGAAATTAAGCCATTTATTAAAAAGAAAATAAAAATTACAAATTTATGAAAACTTCATGATAAACAAAGTTAGTAGTTGAATATACAGAATCAATATGTTATCACATAATCAAATAGATATAAGAAAAACATTTATAGATTGCATTACATGTTGGGTACTCGGATGTAAGATGCATGAAAATTCTTCATGAAAAAACTTAACCTTACAGTCATCCTTTTTTATTTAATAAAAAGGCCGGTTTGATGATTGTGCATGAGTTCTAAAACATAAATATACATAATTGAAGTATTTTTACATCGCAAAAGAATATTTGAAATAAAAATAATTATCACCTAAATCAGTTTGGTAATCAGAAAACATCTGCATTTTGGTAAGCAACTTATTTCTTTTGATTTTGAAATATCTCATTGTTATCTTCATACTATTTTCATGCAGTACATACAATCGACAACCGGGAATTAGTACTATCAATTACAATTTGCAAAAGAATTGTAGTAGTACCTAGTTCTTTTGTATGAACATATACACCTAAAAATTAATCTCCAAGTGCGTATTGCAGCAGATGTGTACTGCAGAAGAAGAAAGAGTAAAGAAATAAAAGAAAGGACCAAGTGCATACTGCAACAGATTTTATGTAAAAAAAAATGATTTTAAAAAATGAAGAAGAAGAAATGAAAAGGAAATTAAAAAAAAAAAAAAAAAAACACCAAATCATCGTCCATGTCAATATGTAACCTGCTAGATGGAGTGTTAACCTGCTATCAGGTGAAATTGTATACATTTAGAGGGTTGAGTGACCTAATTGCCCTTTTTGTTCGTTCAGTGACCAAATTACACTTTCACGTTTCGTTCAGTGACCAATTTGATTCTTATTCCAAAAAAAAAAAAAAAAAACCAAAATTTATTGGTAATTTATATCGTGCACCAGGGCGCGCATTGCATTGTGCGCCCTGATGCAAAACGACGTCGTTTAAGATTTTTTTATTTTTATTTTTTTTGAAATTTTGCTACCCTGGGGTGGCGGTTAATTTTCTTTTAAAAAAATCTCATGTTAAAAAATGTACATAATTTTATATTAGAATACACATAATTGTATACATGAATGTACATAATTGTATAACAAAATACACATATTTTTTTTAAAAGATAATACACATAATCTAACATAATACATAATACACATAAACTCTTAATATAATACACATAAATTTTTTGTTTCGGATGTACATAATTATATAAAAAAATGTACATAATTGTATAAACAAATATACATAATTATATACCATAATGTACATAATCACATTAACTCCCTACATAATTTACCAAAACGATGTTATTTTAGGAGGCGCTGGACGCACAGTGCAATATGCGCGGTGGTATGATTCGTGGTGCAGGGTATAACGATTGGAATTTATCGAACTGCCACGTCTCAAGGTTATCACCCGACCCATTTGATTCAATAATTTGGTTCCCATAAATTTGAATAGTCGACTCCGTTATCATCCTAATAATTACCATTTCTGGAATCTAGAGTCTGGTCACCTTTCTCTTTGTTTTTTGTTAAACCACTGAGGATTGCGAATATTTGCGATCAATGCGATCTGCTTCTCGATCGATCAATTCTAAAGACATTTATACGTGCATACATAGAGAGAAAAATGTCGATGTCCGACTCCGACATGTCTTCGCACGCCATTGATTACAAGTATTTTCGACAAATTACCCGTGATAGCGAGTCATTGTTAACTCTAATGTTTATGTTTTCGATTTTTACGTGGATTGGTTTGTTAGATTTGTTGCCTGTTCGATACATGTAAAGCCTTCTCTTATCCGTCTGAAATTACTCCATATTTATTTAGTTTGAATAGAATTTGTGGAATAATTTTTTCCAGCATATTTTTAGAGTTTGATATTGTTAAAATTGAAATGAACAAGATTCAATAAAGCACATTAATTTCGTTAGTGATAGTGGAAATGAAACAATCAAGTTACTAAGTTGTCATTTATTTATGTGAAAATGACTCGGTCGCAGTTATACCATAGGTATACACTCAGTTCCTCAGTTACCATAGGCATTTGTTAAATTGCATAATAATTATTACATAATAGCCTTGTTTAATTGATTATTGACAAATTTGTCAATATTTAACAAATTCGTTATTTTAATATTTTATCTTTAATCAAAACACCATAAATATGATCAAAATAACAAATATTTAATTTATTTTAAGGATTTAGGGTTAACAATTTTGCGAAGGCATTACTTCTGACTCGGTTGTCCGTTTTGGACAATTTTTTTTTTCAAATCGCGTAAATTTTCGAGACCTATACACTGCAAACCGCCTAAGGAGGTTTGGCCCTCTAATTTCTCCAAAAAATACTTCTTTTGCATGACCTCCAATGCACTATTAGGAATTGTATTACAGTATTTTATAATATTAGAATAAGAATTTTAACCAAGAATTATAGTACGAATAGGAAAGTAGAAAATAATATATTTTTATCAGAAAGATAGATTTTTTAGGAATTGGGCAGGAAGTTAAAGTTTGAGATTTTGTTTTTATATATATATAGAATAGATAGAATAGATTAGAATAGGAATTGTATTACACTATTTTATAATATTATAATAGAAATTTTAACCTAGAATTATAGTACGAATAGGAAAATAGAAAACAATGTATTTTTATTAGAAAGATAAATTTTCTAGGAATTGGGCGGGAAGTTAAAGTTCAGGATTTTGTTTTTATATATAGTATAGATTAGAATAGAAATTTTAACCTAGAATTATAGTACGAATAGGAAAATCGCAAACAATATATTTTTATTAGAAATATAGATTTTTTAGGAATTGGGCGGGAAGTTAAAGTTCAGGATTTTGTTTTTATATATAGTATAGATTTGACATTATGACATCATATTTATGGAAAACTTGGAAGTAACTTGTAAAAAATAATATTTGCACAATTTTTGAATGTTTAATGGTCTAATTGCACACTTTTTTTGTTTGATGGTTCAATTACACAATGTGTAAAACTTTAGTGGCCTATTTGATACTTTTTCCAAAAAAAAAAAAAAAAAAAAAAAAACAAAAAAGGAATAAAGTTCAAATTGGCCATTGAACGAAACGTGAAAGTGCAATTTGGCCACTGAACGAAAAAAAAAATGCAATTAAGCCACTCAACATTCCAAATGTATACAATTTCACCTAATAGCAGGTTAACACTCCATCTAGCAGGTTGCATGTTGAAGTGGACGATGACTTAGACATTCTTTTTTTTCTAAATTTCCTTGTTATTTTTTTAAAATTTTGAAAACCTTTTTGTTGCATAAAATCTGATGCAATATATATTCAGTTTTTTTTTTTTGAAAGATATATATTCTGTATATATAAAATTAAGATGTTAATAAATAGAATGAAATAGGATCCCCTTGGCAGTGCACTTTGGTGCTAAAACCTCTTTTCACATTGCACTTCCTATCATTACAATTTGCAAAAAAATTGCCGCAGTACCTAATCCTTTTGTATGAATACATACACCCAAAAATTAATCTCCAGATGCGTATTGCAGCAGATGTGTACTGCAAAAGAAGAAAGAGTAAAGAAACAAAGGAAAGGACCAGGTGCATACTGCAACAGATTTTATGCAAAAAAAAAATGATTTTCAAAAAAAAAGAAGAAGAAGAAGAAGAAGAAATGAAAAGGAAATTAAAATAAAAAATCAAGTCATCGTCCATGTAACCTGCTATATGGAGTGTTAACTTGCTATCAGGTGAAATTGTATACATTTGGAGAGTTGAGTGGCTTAATTGCACTTTTTTTTTTTGTTTTTTTTGTTTAGTGGCCGTATGACACTTTCACATTTCGTTCAGTGACCATTTTTTTTTGAAAGCCAATACTTCGGATTGCATTAAATCAAGGAAGAAACAATAAATATGGGAGGATTATCCCTCCAGACAGATCGTGCTGAGACTACACTTACATGCTTAGCTAGAGCATGAGCTACCAAGTTGGTATCTCTGTGAACAAAACTAACTGAACAAACTGACACATAGTTAATCAGACGTAAACACGAATCCAAAGCAACTCCAAGATACGTACGAAACGAACTAGCATCCCGAAAGCTTGAGATGAGAACCACACAATCCGAATAAATTTTAATATTCTGGTAGTCGTGTTCCTTTAGCCACGAAAGAGCCTCACGTACCGCCATGGCTTCGGCTAGGAGTGGATCAAATGGGCACGAGAGATGACCGTTAGCCGCTGCAATGAAAACGCCATCCATATTGCGAACATAGAAGCCAAAGGTTGGAGCGGTGATCTGGGCCGTAGAAGCCAGAACCTGTTGGCGATAGCTAGAGCTGCCGAAATGGGCCGGCGGGATAGGACCCGCCAAAGCCCGCCATATGATAGGGGTGGGCTAAAAAGCCCGCCAAAATACGGACCTAAGAGAAGTCGACCCGCCCCGCCTCGCCTTAAGCTCGCGGGCCAGCCAAATTTAAAAAAATTTAAATTTGAAAAAAAATTAATATTAAAAAATATGTTAAGTACATACTAATTTTTTAAACTTGATACATACTAATTACAAAATGTAAACTGTAAACCAATATATATATGGGTTTACAGTTTGTAAACTATAAACCAATATATATAGGTTTACAATTTACAATTTACAAACTCTAAACCAATATATATGAATTTTGATGGCCTCCGCCGGCCCGCCAAGTCCGCCTTGTCAAAGCCTGTGGGTTAGGTGGGGGTGGGCTAAAAAGCCCGTCAAAACACAGACCCAAACTATCAAAGTCACCCCTCCTCTTTTCGCGGGGCGGGACAGGCTAACCCGGCGGGCTAAGTCTGTTTTGACGGCTCTAGCGATAGTGTTGCATGGGAAAGTTCATCAATGACAGGCTCTGGGGAGGCAATCAGACCTTGTCTGTTGTTTGCAACCCATGAAGACCAAGAACTCTGGAAGCTGCGCCATAAGTGCACTCGAGACGGGATTGAGAGTTCCCAGACAACCATATTTCGAGCCCTCCAGATTTCGTAAAGTATTCCACAAATTTGCTCCTTTAGAACACCAGAAAATGTTGCTGAGATGCCCAACCAACCTTCCACCCACTGCATAAAATCATGATCATCAAGGTTAGGGATTTGAAGTTGTGAAACATTCCACACACGTCTAGCATAAACGCAAGTGCATAAAATGTGCATAACATCCTCCTCAAGAACACCACAAGCTGGGCATAGATTAAGGACCTCCACTCTCCTCCTAATCAAATTACTAGTCGTTGGCAAAATATTAGAGAGGTACCCAGAGCTTCCATATGTTATTCCATACAGAGGGACCCGGAGCCAGGGCCGTTCCTAAGAAGATTGGGGTCCTGTGCAAAAATTTAACATGGCTCCCTTTTTGTATAATTGTAAACTAGTAAATTACTCGTGCGATGTATGGATAAATTTTTTTTATTATATATTTAAATAATAAAATTAATGATGAAATTATAAACAATTCTAATAGTTGAAGGTGTATATTTCTTTGAAATTATAAGATTTGTATATTAGTATTGAAATTGATTACTTAAAAAGTTAAAATAAAATTATATTAGGAAAAGTATAAACAAAAAATAGAAGGATAGAATAGCTAATTGATATTATTTTAAGTAACAGAAATATACGTACTATAATCAAATGAAGATATATTATATTGTACCAAAATATATAATAATCTATAATAAAAAAAAAATTATCATTCAAATTTTCACTTGAAAAGTGACATTTTATCATTCAAATTTTCACTTGAAAAGTGACATTCTTCCTCTTCTTCATGCATATTTAGATGTAAAATCATTCACCTAAATCTTTCTTACAATATACTTGATCATAAACAACAGAAATTGATATTGCATTTACTTTCTCAACCTACTGAAACACAAAGAACCAGTAACGCCACTGAAGCTCGAACTCATAATCTTCCAAATGGAAGTCCAACCCGGGTACCATTAAACCACATAGTCCTGGTAGGATTATTGAATAACTTACATACAAGAAATTTTAAAATTTTGAATAAAATTAAAGGATTAAAATATTTAACTTACATACTTTCATCCTTTTATTATGAAGAATAAAAAAATTGAGGATGTCAAATGCACACACAACACACTTCAAATTAATGATTACTGAGATCGAATTCCTCCATTGTGAATACAAATTTTGTGTATATGCATTATAATAGGAATATGTGTAATTTTTTACTCTTGATATATAATAATTTTACAATAGTCAAATAGACCCGCCTTAATTCCTATAAGTTATAGGACTATATATAACTCTAACATAAATCAAGTCTTTAGGAATTAGGAATATAAATTTTGTAGAATTTTAGACCGTCATAATTTCTTTATACATAAGTTATACCAACACTAATAATCTAATATTTACACCATAAATATATACTAAGATTTTTTTTTTTAAATAAAAGTACCCCCCAAAATTTGGGGCATAGCAACTAAACTATATATGTAAATGTGTGGACATTGGTAATATTTGGGGTCCCCAAAATTTGGGGGCCCTGTGCGCTTGCCCTAGCCAAACATGGCCAGGGACGGCCATGCCCGGAGTTTTCATATGTTATTCAATACAGTACCATGCGGGTAGTAATTTTCCCTAGGCTTCTATAATCATTTTTCACCGTATAACAATCCGCAATATCTCCATCCAATACCAATCATATGCCAAAATTAATATTCACCGGGTTTGATCCTTATTAAAAAAAAAAAAGAAACAGAATTTATTAGAACTGTTACGTCCGAAAATCCTCCATTTTGGGGGACCCAGAGCTTCCATATGTTATTTCATACAGCACCATGCGGGTAGTAATTTCCCTAGGCTTCTATAAGAGCCCCTAATATCTCTCATCTAATACCAATCATCGCCAAAATTAATATTCACCAGGGTTTGATCCTTATTCAAAAAAAGAAATGGAATTTATCAGAACTTGCCACATGTCCTAAGGTTATCATACCCGACCCGACCCATTTGATTCAATAAATTTTTTTTTTTTTTGAAAGGATTTGATTCAATAATTTGGTTCCCATAAATTTGAAGAGTCTCCGTTATCATATGAGAATTACCATTTCTGGAATCTGGAGTCTGGACACCTTTCTCTTTGTTAAACCACTGAGGGCCATCAATGCGATCTGCTTCTCGATCGATCAATTCTAAAGACATTTATACCTGCATATATAGAGAGAAAAATGTCGATGTCCGACTCCGACATGTCTTCGCACGCCATCGATTACAAGTATTTTCGGCAAATTACCCGTGATAGTGAGTCATTGTTAACTATAATGTTTATGTTTTCGATTTTTACGTGAATTGGTTTGTTAGATTTGTTGCGTGTTCATACAGATAAAAGCCTTCTCTTATCCGTCTGAAATTACTCCATATTTATTTAGTTTGAATAGAATTTGTGGAATAATTTTTTCCAGCATATTTTTAGAGTTTGATATTGTTAAAACTGACATGAACAAGATTCAATAAAGCACATTAATTTCGTTAGTGATAGTGGAAATGAAACAGTCAAGTTAAAGTTGTCATTTATTTATGTGAAAATGACTTGGTCGTAGTTATACCATAGGTATACACTCAGTTTCTCAGTTATTGTCTTCTATTTTTAGTCCTTAGTTATCCTTGAAGCTGCAAATTTGATCATTTTTGTTAATATTTTGTTAGATTTATATGAAAAATGAATAAAAAAGCTTAGGCAGGGGTAGATATGGAATTTTGATTTCCTTCCCTTCTCCTTATATGAGAATTTCTGAGGTTCTAGTGTGGTTTATTTGACAAACCGTAAGCTCCAATTTGGTGGTAAACAAAGGTAAGAGCCTTATATAGGAGCTCTAAGGTTGTCAAATGAACTCACTTGAACATGGGAAATGTTTGCCTCATATAAGGAGAAAGAGAGGAAATCAAATTTCCATGATTATATGCACCATTTTTTTTTTCCATGTTTATATGTCTTACATTTTAACTTTTTTTTTTTTTTGAATTGATTTTCTTTCTAAATTTAATGGAATAATTGAGGCACCAAAAATCGATACGACAATAACTGAAGGACTAAGTCTATACTTGGGGCATAACTCAGGGGACTAAATATTTGTTTTCCCTTTATTTGTTTGATGCGGGTTGAGTGAGGCACTTCTCTTGGTTTTCTATCTTTGGATGTTTTATTGTTTGATAATTCAACTGGAAGAAATCAACAACAATGGATAACAATTATTGGGTATGGTGTTGTACCCTCAAGCTTTTCAACATGTTAGAGTTGAATGTAGCAGAAGGAAAGTAGAATTATATGTAGATTAGAAAGTTTCGATCTGATCCTCTCATCCTCATTAGTACAAGGAACAATTCGATGTGGCACTACTGATCCTCATTAGTACAAGGAGTAGTTCTAGCTATAAATTTTTGACATTCATCCATTTATGATTGGATTCTTTATTTTATCTACACGGGTGATAAATGCCTTTTCTAATGGTAACTATGATGTGCTGGTGAAATATCAGGTTGATAGCTAACAATTGAACATTATTTGTCATTTCTATGACATCAAAACATATTCTCTCTTCAGTGAATTTATTTGGTGGTAAAGGAACTTATTTTACTACAGGGGCATAAGTTTGGTGTTGTAATACTTCTTGGAACTTACCCTCATTTGTTGTTTCTAATTCAAGAGAGACCATTGTGTAAACTTGTTTGGAAACTTTTATGCCAACTAAGCTATGCTGTATTAACACAACTCTTATTAGACCAATCAAGTGTCTACATGCCACACTTGTCACGTGTAGACACATATTTTTTTTACTAAATAAAAGAAATAAAAAGTTAGATATGCGACTTTCAAAAAAAGTTAGATATGCATGTTGATACACATAGACTCTTCTTAGCATTTTGTTCTCTCTCTAAAAAATTTAATGTGCAAACACACATAAATATAGATAGATAGATAGATAAATAAATCCATTGAAATCCTATTCCCTAAAAATTATGTCTTTGTAATCTCTTTGCTTTTAGATTTTTCATGTCACTTTTTCTGTCTTCTCTGTATTTTCATGTTAAAGTTTGTGGAAAATAGCTACTATGCCTGAGATGAAGGTAATACCTAAGTCTATCCAACTTGAGGTTATTTAAGTGGGTGGAAAAGCTTGATGTTGGTTCCGACTTAAGATGTTATTACATAGGTCAAACTGAGTTTTAGCTAATTATTCATTCCTAGTTTTGACATTGAAAAGCTTTAGATAAGTTGTATCATGGCAGCCTTATTGATTTGGGTTAGTAAAGCTGAATGTAGTTAGATATGGTACTTAGAACCCCACCTTGAAAATATTTCTTAATGTGCCTTATCAACTAGGCAATCAAAGTGTGAATGCTTGATAGATACTGATATTGTATATTAGGAGTACATGATGATTTATATGTAGTATCAGTTTGGTTGCCCAACTATTCAAGTAGTAATTTTGCTGCTTTGTCCCCCATTTAACTCATTTTTAAATAGTATCTTATTAGTAATAAAAACACACACATGCTCACATGCGCTCGCACACACACTCACACACATATATATATATATATATATATATGTGTGTGTGTGTATATATAGACTTTTGTTCAAATGCAACCGTGCCTTCTCGTGCGGCCATGCGGCCGCTTGACAAATACACCAACAGTGTTAACAAAAGGCACCAATAGTGTTAGGAAAAAAGCACAACAATGAAATGCACAAATACACCAAAAAACACACAACACACCCAAAAAAATGCACTATATAACTCCCCACCCGAATGGTGTATTTCCGAACACTATGTGGTGCTTTTATTCATATATATATATATATATATATATATATATATTTATTTATTTATTTATTTATTTATATTTATTTATTTATATATATTGCATTTTATTCAAATATTTCCATATGATTTGCAGGATTACTATGTGAAATGCTTAGATCAGCAAAATCAAAGGACTCAAAAGCAACATGGAAGGTCTGTTTGGAAATTATAGGCCTATAGCCTTTGATTTACTCATAATTTGAGTTGTTCTGCTGTTGTGTTACTTTCTTTACATATAAAAGTACAATTGTTTTTATGTTGTATATTAATTAATAATGAATAAAGACAGGCTCCGGGTGGGCAGCAGGTTTATAGCCAGCACAAAAAACTTTGTCAAACCTTCAAACGTGGCTATAGTAATTGATATAGGGCAATCTAACTAGAGCTGGTAATTGAAAGAAAGCTAGAAACCTACAAAGATTGGGATTACTCTTTGTAGGGTTGGAATCCCATTACTATTAATATTTTGTTTGTTTTTCAAATTAAGTATTCTTTTATCATTCCTATTAGGATTTACAGTGGTATTTATCTTACAACTATGCTTGTGCCTCTGGTTTAAAAATTCAACTTTCAATGAACTATTATTATTCTTAGTTTTATGCGAGATGTTTTTATAATTCTCTCAACCAAAAGAGTATCCTTGGTTCCTTGAAGTCCAAGCAAAGATTTTAGCTTATGAGGGTGTCAAAACCCTCCTCAATTTCTGCTATATCAGGTGGTATTATAGTCATGATTCATCCAATTTAATGACCTATTGAACAAGGTGATATCCATCCCATGGATGAATATGGAGTTTGGTGATTACAAATGCATCACAAGTGATATGCAAATGATTTTCTAAGTCCAAAACCAAGGCATGGTGAGAGTCAAAGGACCCTCAGTGGTCTTTGTGACATGATGTGCTGTCTAGGATTGTAAGGAAATAGAGGGCATAGAGTCACACAAGGGGTTGAGGGAGTACCGCAAAGCCATCATGTGGTTTGCCCTCAACAACCCATTGCACATATTGAGCCTAGTAATTATTATTCTAGTGATGAGGACACTCCTTATTGTCGAAGATCATAAGGAAAACCTTAGAGTGGAGTTCGTCAACAACAAAAATGAATACAAAAACTACCCCCAAAGGTGGAGGATCAAATGCAAGCCTCACGGAGGTGTATCAGGTAGCAGTATGTAAAAGTACAACTTTGGTCAAAGGTGAAGGGTTGTTTAACGGGACATTCCCTACCCCTAATTATGAGCAATTTTTGTTTCAATTATACCAATTATGCTCCCAAGGACAAGGATTTGTTTATGACTACACCATGGAGTCCAATAGATTAGCTTCTAGGAATAAAAATTAAGGGAACCTGATGGCCAATAGATTTCAAGAATAAACGGATTGAGGCCATATGCGAAGATTTATTGATGACCTTTGTCCTAGGACTCTAGCATGTAAAATGGGGAGTTAGTACTACCTTAGTGGCGGTTGACAGGTTTTCTAAAATTCTTTACTTTATTCATTGTAAGTAGACACCAAGTACTTCAAAATGTAGCATTTGTGAAATTGGCCAACTACAAGGGTTACCTAAGTCAATCACATTAGACCATGACACCAAGTTCTTGAATCATTTTTGGATTACGTTGTGGAAGTATTTGATATATCTTTGAATTTCAACAGATTGTTAGACTGAGGTAGTAAATGGGAACATGGGGAAATATGATCAAATGCATTTGAGTGGAGAAGTGAAGACAAGGGGATTGAACACTTGCAAAATCAAATTTTCCTTAAATAATAGTGTCCATTCACTCCATTGTAGAGAAATCACCCTTTTCCGTTGCTTTTTTGAAGCTTCGCGACTGCTCAAGCTTGTTCTTGACTTAATTAAGTTGCCTTGCTTGGGGAGGAAGAGTAGGGGAGCTTAAGAAATGGCCAATGAGGTGTGATGAGGTTTGGAGAAAGGTAATGGCGTAATGCTAAATTCAAAGCTACAATAGATGAATTTTGACGTTGGGTAGTCTTTAAAGTTGGTGTCATGGCAATGTTTACTTGCAGAAAGAATGACTTCCAGCTAGGGCTCCTAGCAAACTGATGCCAAATAACTTATGATTCATATTGTATCCTAAAGCAAGTAAATGACAATGCCTACATGGTGGGCTTACCAAAAGACCTGGGAATTTTAAAGACTCTCAATGTGGCAATCTTATGTGAGTTTTGAGAGGATGTTTTTAGTATCTGAGTGCTATTGGTAACTTGAGGGCGAGTTTCTACTTTCTATTCAAGAGGAAGGCTCTGATGCATGGCATTCTGACTAGAATTGGGAATTTAAAGAAATTTAGAAGCCTTCAAAGATTGAGATCACTCTTAGTAGTGTTAGTATTGAATATTAAACCTTAACCCTAGAGTGTAGTAATAGTGGGCTTAGCCCAGCTTGCATCTCATGTGTATATAATTATTATATCAATATAGGACCTTATGTATAGTTTTCAATACAAAGAAATAATAATAAACCTCTATTATTTTATATGGTATCGGAACCCTAAACCGTAGGTCTGCCATAACAAAAATTTCTGCCAAATTCTTTTTTCTCCTGCATGAAGAGTTCTAGCACGACTGTCCATTAGTAGTGGGCTTAGCCCAACTTGTGTCTCGTTTGTATATATAAATATATAACTATAGGATCTTATGTACAGTTTTCAATGTATAGAAATAATAATAAACCTTTATTATTTTACAGTTAGGAATCCTTTTAGTAGCAGTCGTTTGTTTATTTTCTACATTAAATATTCTTTTATGAGGCCTAGTGGGATTAGTAGTAATATTTCCCCAATCAATGCACTTGCAGCCTTTGGCCTGGACATTCAACCTTTCAATAAAGTATATTCTTCTTAGCTTTAAGCAAACTGCATCTCGTTCTACTTCTCTCAACCAAAGAAGTCTCTTTGGTTTCTAGGAGAGTCTAAGTGAGGGTGTCGAAACCACCCTCAGTTTCTGCTGCATCACTAATGCACTAAAGCCCATAATGACTTTGAAGCTAAACATTCTTGGACGGGATTGTACTACTACTTGACATTCTAGTGAGCTGGGATGAATATGCTCTATTACCGGTGGGGTCAGTTTAACCCATTTGATTGTAATTATTGAAATGCCCCCACGTAAAAATTGAAATTTTTTATTTAGTGGGGTAAAAATTGTCAAGTTACGTAGAAAAGAAGGAAAAACAAAAAGTGAAAAAGAGTGCCTCTTCCACTCTTCTAGAGTTCCAACTGGCCTTTTCAGTCTTCACAACTAACACAGCTAACAGTGAGAATAAAAAAAGGGAAGAACATATGCACAAATTGTTCACAAGAGTACAATAGAAAATCATACTTCAATAGAAAAATTGAAGTATGTGTGTGTGTGTGCATGTACCTATGTATTACCCAACTGAGCTAAAATCCTGGAATCACTTTTACTAGGAGGCAATAATGTTGCATCTTGGTCCATCTAATTGTAACTAGGTTGGAATTGGGGATTGTTCTAATTAAGAGTTAACAGACATTGTTGATGCTTTAGCTCTCAGATACATATATCACCTGTCTTAGTTGCATGCATTCCCTCTCTCCCTTATCCATATTGCTTTTGTCTCAGACATTAATGTGCTCACCCTCATGTTGGAATAAGAAACACACCATCTTACTAAGGCAGACTTTGGTTTCTCATACTGTAATCTTTGTAATCATTGCTTGCTTGTGAAAACTTGAATTTAGAATTTATTTCACTTTTGGTCTCTCGACTATTATAGCCTTTCCATTTATGGTGCTCAACTGTGACTTATTATTTTTTTTTTTCCCACAGTTATGTCATCAATTTTGTTTCGCAGTGTTTGTTTGCTCAGGATTAAAATTTTGAAGATACATTAGGGTTTTAATTTCGTGCAGTTTTTCAGAATTAAAGAGTTTTTTTTTTTTTGTTTTTTTGTTTTTGTTTTTTTTTTTTTTTAAATTACTCTCTCTAAATTTCCTGAAAGTGGTGATTTGACACCCAAAAAGGAAAAACAGAAGGAGAAAATTTTGGTGGTGCTGGTATTACATTGGATTTTAAGGTGTGCTTTGCTAGGGGATTTGTAGTTGAAACTGTCTGGCAGCAGCAGAGCAAGTGGTGGTGATGTTGGAGATCTGGGATAGATGGAGGATGGATTGAGCCATGAAAGCAAAAATGATTTGGTAGCACTGGTGAGAAATTTTCTGGAAAATGGAAGCATTCGTACAAGCTCCAGGAGTGCAGTGATATCATTGGTATAAACTCCAGGACCAAATTACCCTAAAAGAAGTGTCACATGATGAGTATGTGAAATTTTCAGTCTCATGCTCACTGGAGATGCAGCTAAAAGGACTAAAAGTGGTACATTTTTTAAAGTCTAGCATTAAAAGTGGAAAAATTATATTCAAGATTTCAAGCTCCATAAATGAAAATTCCACCACAGTTGAGGGACCAGAAGTAGAATAAATTCCTTTAAATTATACAGGGGGTGTATGTTTGGGTCTGTTTTCCTTCGCTTGGTGTATTTAACCCATGTGATGTGCAGGTACTCATCATGGACAAACTAACAGTCAAAATAATGTCATATGCGTGCAAGATGGCAGATATTACAGATGAAGGAGTTTCATGTAAGGCATGAAAGGCCAGTCTCAGGACAATAGAGTTTTTCTCCTCTATCTTGATTTTTAATTGATTCAAATGATTTTTTAAATGTGCACAAGAAATGCCTCTGTTATAGGGTTGATTATGATTTGAATAAGTTTTTAGTTTCTGTATTTTTAGATGTAATATGATGGATGGGTTTGGTTACTCTATTTGGTTGCACATGTTTCTTTGGAAGGTAAAGAATGAAATCATACCATAATGGATCCCTTATGCAGTTATGCTGCAAAACTTCAAATTCTGTTGACATCAAAATGCTAATGCCATTTTGAGAGCTTTTGTCTAATTCGCCCACTGTTCAGTCTTTGTTTTTTGTTCCTAAAAACTGCCTTAACCATGGATTTTAAGAAACATGTAAACTCTAATGTCTGAGCAGGAGCTTTTTAATGGAGATTTGTATAGAAATTAAAAATCACTTTGGAAGCATGTACTACATTAGGATCTATCTCAAGCTAGTTCAGCGCATAGCTGCAGTTAGTTGCCTGTTTTTTGCTGTCCTTGTTTTTCCATTTAATCGGGATTGATATTTTACCCTTTACAGATTTTTTCATACAAGCTTAACCTCTTTTAGACTAACCATTTCCCTTTTGCCAACAGTGGTTGAAGACATCCACAAGCGGCGACAGCCACTGCCCACAATGGATGCTGTATACTTCCTTCAACCCACTAAAAACAAGTAATAAATCCTACATAGCTGCTTTTGCGGACATTGTTAATCATTAGTGTATTTTAGGTTTTGGCTTCTAATATGCTAGAGAAATTAGTGATAACTGGAATTTATTACTGTTTCTGTCATTTGTTTATGCATATTGCCTATTTCTTCTCAGACTTTGGAATTCTCAAACCTTTTTTGTCTGGTATGCAGTGTTATAATGTTTTTATCTGACATGGCTGGGAAATCACCTTTATACAGAAAGTAGGTTATCCTCTACTCATTCTAAAATCAAATATTCAAATATCTGTTTTCACCCTTGTATCAAGCATCTGATTTTGAAGGGTCTGTACTGTATATAATATATTATTGTTAAAGAGCTTTATTATTGGGTTGAGTACTGGTTTACAAGGAGAGGTATGTGAAATTCAGTGTGTGTGGTATGAAGAGATTGTCCCTTCTTGTTTGCTGTTGGAATCCATTTGTCTTGACCCTTGATGCTTCTCCCTGAACTCTCCCTTCAACTTCCCCTTGACCTCACCTTCAGAAGAATTAATAAGAATAAAAGAGATTACAGTAGATTGGTAGAAAATAGGAAACTACGGTAGAGTAAATAGTGCAGTAGTCTTAATTCTTTTTGCTGTAATATTTGCTCTCTTTTATATAGATGTATGTGTTTGTGCACATTTGAACATTTTCACTTTGTTTATAGGGCATTTATCTTCTTCAGCTCACCTATTGACAAAGAATTGGTTAATCAGATAAAGAAGGAAACCACTGTCCTGTCTCGCATTGGTGCCTTGAGAGAGGTTACTGTTTCTTATCTATTTACTCCGTATTTATTTATTTCTTGTAGTATCAATTTTGTTGGATAGTTCGAATTGTTTTTTTATTGTTCTCATTATTGGCTGTAATTATTCAGATGAACTTGGAGTATTTTGCCATAGACAGCCAGGTATACACTGCATCACTGCATTACTCCAAGAATCTTATGTTGAATAATCTGACTTCTATACGAATTTGAGATCTTATTATTAAAATGTCCCTTATATGTTGTGTCATAATAGTTGTAAAATGTAATGAAGTTCTGTGAGTTTGTTAGATAGCCAAATTTTTGACTAAGCAATGGAATTATTGTGTGGAGTGCTGTTAAATGCCTTTTATTAGGTGGAAAACGTTTCATGGTATAGAAAACTATCATGGCTGTATAGTTTCCCTTTCATCCTGGAAGTGTTCAGGCTACATCTAGCAGTAGTCTTTGAAGATCTGCATGGGTTGGGCATTAGCCTGAGTCTAGCATACAAGTAGTAAGCTCCCTCTGTGGTAGTGGAGCATCCTGTTATATGCTTTGGTTTCCAATCAATCTCACTTGAAGTCCTACCTGTTTTATTTCCCCTACCATTTATTAGTCTTTAAACCCCATTGAGAAGCCCTTCTTTTTGCTATAATGTTTATGATCAGTGAACTTTAGGTTCGGTTCATGACTTCATGTATCATGAACCGACAATGCTATTGTTTGGTCTTGACACATGTTTTGCTTTAGGGTTTTGTCACAGATTATGAGAGGGCTCTAGAGGAACTTTTTGGAGATGATGAGGGTTCTTGCAAAGGTGATGCATCCTTGAATTTGATGGCCTCCCGCATTGCTACAGTACTTGCCTCATTGAGGGTATGCAGTTGAAGAATATGCTCGTAACTTATTGCAATTGGCAATGCTTTGAGCCTTCTTCTAACATCGATTTTCCACAGGAGTTTCCTTCAGTGCGTTACCGTGCTGCCAAACTTGATCCTACCACAATGACTACATTTCGTGATTTGATTCCAACAAAGCTTGCTGCTGGAGTTTGGAATTGTCTTATGAAATACAAAACTACCATTCCTAATTTTCCTCAGACAGAAACATGCGATCTACTTATTGTGGATAGATCTGTAGATCAGGTTATTTAGCCACATGCCTGGATTATCTGTGCTTACCATTTTCTTGTCTGTTTAATCTTCTTCTCTCTTGTTTCCAGATTGCTCCCATCATACATGAGTGGACATATGATGCCATGTGTCATGATTTGCTGAACATGGAAGGGAATAAGTATGTGCATGAGGTAGGCAATGCTTTCTTAATTTCATCCTGCTAGTTTCCTTCTGCTTCATATCAATTGATGTTAATCCTTAGGTTCCAAGCAAAGTGGGTGGCCTTCCTGAGAAAAAAGATGTGATTTTGGAGGATCACGATCCAATCTGGCTAGAGATTCGCCATTCCCACATTGCAGATGTATGTATCATACTGCCATGCATAGATTGGTTTTTAAGTCTTTAACATAAATGTTGAGTTCACAAATTTTCAGATGTATGCCTCATGAATTTGTCAATTTACTGATTTGTTAGGCTAGTGAAAGGTTGCACGAGAAGATGACAAACTTTGTTTCAAAAAACAAAGCTGCAAAAATCCAGCAAACTTCAAGGTCTCCCCCGCCCCCCATTTTAAAGATCTTTTAGTTCACCGTTCTACACGAACTTGATTGTTGCCTTGAATTTGGAACAGCCACTGGTCTTTTTTAAGAACAGTGTCTTTGCCTCGTTTTGAAGTAATCTTTTTTGTAGAGATGGTGAATTGTCTACTCGGGATTTACAAAAGATGGTTCAAGCTTTGCCTCAGTATAGTGAACAAATCGAGAAGCTCTCTCTCCATGTAGATGTGAGTCTCGTCTGCAAATTGCATTTGCTGTTACCATTTCAACCAAGCTTATTGCTTTATTTCAAATTTGGGATGTACTGTGTTATGATTATATATGCAAAAGAGCAACCTATCTCAGTTTGTTCTTTGTATCATATTTTATTGGCGTCCATTCTTATATAAAATATTAAAAGGCACAAATATCACTCATTGAATTGTGAAAACAATGTGAAGTTGAAAATGAAATGGTTTTATAAAATTAGGTAAAACAACATACATCATTGTACTGTACCAAGTTTGTGTCTACTATGTTGGTGAATGTTCTTGATGAACATCTGCACTTATTGAGACACCAGTTGCTCCATTCTCTACTTTACAGAATTTTATTTCTTTAAAAAGAGGAAAAGCCCTTCTAACTAAAACTATCTTTCTGATGCTCTATTTTCATTTTCCTTTCTTAAAAAAAACTAGATTGCTGGAAAGCTGAATAGGACCATCAGAGAAATGGGGCTTAAAGAACTTGGGGAATTAGAACAAAATCTTGTTTTTGGTGATGCAGGAACAAAGGATGTCATCAATTTCCTGAAAATGAAACAGGTGGGAACTGTTTGACTGTGTCTAGTGTGTATAAAACTATAAATTTAAAATGGCATTTAAATTACATTCTAAATTTTGAATCTTCTGTTATAGGATATAACGCGTGAAAATAAGTTGCGCTTGTTAATGATATATGCTGCGGTCCACCCTGAGAAGTTTGATGATGATAAAGTTGCAAAACTAATGGAGGTAGTTTGCGTTCTTTACTTTTGTCAATTTGGATGCCTTTATTTCTAATGGATAAATCTTTATGTCTGCTATACAAAGTAATTGTTGAATTTGGAAAGATGGAATGGCCTGGCGGGTGGAGTAACAACCACCCGCCAGTTAGGCGGAAGCAATGATGAAGAATCAAGGAATCGAAAATGTATATAAGACTGAAATATATTAGTATGATTCTATATTATCTGTGTGTTTCTAACAAAGAAACATAGTACATATATATATACAAACACATAACTATAAGTACCTATCCATAAACTGACACCTATCCGGATGTAAACTATGTAAGTACATATAGATAAACCTAACTCTTTATTTTTCAACAGTCCCCTTAAGCTAGAACATCTGGAAGTTCCAAGCTTGGATTAAAACATACACTTTACCTTACTTTAAATGACAAATGAAGATTAAAAGCAGCTAGAGGATAACAGTGTTGGATGGCTTCGGAGGGACAATGCTATACACAACCCTTGGGAAAGAAGGCACCAAGGATGATGATTAACATGAACACCCTCACAACAACATAAGCACTCTAGGATTTGCCAACAACAATCTTCATCAAGAACGGCAGAGCAAACAAATCATGAGCAGCAAAGGGGATGTAGTAGAGCCCACAGTAATGACAAATACACCCAAAGAATAAAGTATGAATACCGAGAACACCACATGATTGTTGTTTATACCCCTTATTATAGGATAAGTGAATAACAAAAGAGGCCTTCGGAAATAAAAAAGGTGCCAAACTTGAAAACCCTAGGGAATAAATATGGTATACCAAAAATAAAGAAACAAATACGGTTATACCAAAAGCACCCCGGAAAGAAGTTTGGCAACAAAGCCAAAAAGCCTTTAAACTTCACCAAAAGGTCCAAAGAAGGGCAAAACAACAATCTGGAATTTTCACTGGAGAAATACACAGATGGAGTCGCAGAGGCTTGACGAGAATATTTGGAAGGTCTCGCCGAAAAAATATGCCGCAGGTGACCACACGTGCTGGCGCGTGAGGTCGGAAGTCCGGCGACGGTGGCAGCGCATGGCGGAGGAGATGGCAATGCCGCTTGCTAGGTTCGCCGGAGACCGTAGAAGGAATGGGTAACACCAATTTGACAAAAGAACTCACCAAAAGCAAGTAATTTGAAAAATTAAAGTTTCGCGTGAACAATAACTTTACTGTTCATGCAATTGAAAAATACAATTTTTTATGTTTGAAATACCCTAGGAAAGTAGGTTCTGATACCATGTTGAATTTGAAATATGGAATGGCCTGGCGGGTGGAGAGTAACGTTAGGCATGAAAAATCAAGGAATAGAAAATGTATATAAGACTGAAATATTAGTATGATTCTATATTATCTGTGTGTTTCTAACAAGAAACATAGTACATATATATATATATATATATACACATATATATATATATATATATATATACAAATACATAACTGTAAGTACCTATCCATAAACTGACACCTATTCATAAACAGACACAATCTTGTAGATAAACTTAATTCTTTATTTTTCAACAGTAATCTTACCATTTGGAATTGATTTTTAAATTTTCATGTTTTTTGTGTTTTTTTGTTGTTGTTGTTGTTGTGGTGGTGGTTGCTTCAAAGTATATAGTGTTTCTTTTTCAGATCAGTTTCTGAAATGCCCTACTTTACCACCCTATTATTTTGTACCTAATTCTATTATGATTCTTAATATTTTATTGTACTATGGTTTTGTAAAATAGTTACATTGCCTTTTTATATTTATTTTTAGGTAGCACAATTGCCTGAAGATGATATGAGTGCTATATACAATATGAGGTTACTGGAGGGATCATCATCTTCAGAAAACAAAAAAAGCTCAAGTGGGTCCTTCTCTCTCAAATTTGATGTTCATAAGGTGTGTAACTGATTCTGAAATCAACTTTTGTATTTAGAGAGCTCCCCCTAACAAATTGCTCTACTCATCGCCTAACAATTTCAGAAGAAGCATGCTGCGAGAAAAGAACGACATGATGAACAAGCAACTTGGCAATTATCTCGTTTTTACCCCATGATAGAGGTTTGATGGCTTGTTGCATTTAGTGTTCCCTTATCCTATATGTCGTTATATCTCTCTTGCCTTGTTAATGTTTGGTGGTTCTTATATGGTCCTGATTTTAAAATGTAGAAACATGAGAAAATCTGTAAAAGTTGGCAGTGTAACATATGAAATCTGTCCCTCACTAGAAATTTCCCGCCTTAAGAAAAAGAAGGTAGAAAATATTCCGAGCTTATGCTAAAAAACAAATAGGAACATAAAACCAACTCTAGATGAGAATTGAAAGCTAATAATCCAACCATTCCTTTGAGAAAGTTAAATGTAAACGTGCTACATGATACAAGCCAAGAGTATCAAACTTAGTATTAGGAAATGCACTATGATCTATATTTAGTGAATGATCTTTAAATATAGCAACAGTGTATAGATAAAATGTTACATTATTTGTACTTTTGCAATTTTTTCCCTTGTTCGAATTTTATTTCATAAGCTATTTAAGCTCTTTTTTTTTCCCTTTCTCAATCCTTCTTCATCTTTTTTTTTCCTCGTTTATGGTGAAAGATGCTAGTGCCTTTATCTGCACACTTAGAGGATACCTATTATTTGAATGGTGTTTTAAAATTTTTAATAGTTTGTGTAGGTGTGGATTAGTGGAATGACGAGTTTATAATGGCAAGATGGATGGATACGCGGAGTACTTATAAAGGATTTTTGTGATATTGTAGGTACTAGTAGAAAATTTGAGTAAAGGTGATTTACCGAAGAATGACTACCCATGCATGAATGATCCAAGCCCAAGTTTTCATGGGACCTCTCGAGGTGCACCAATGACACATGATATACCAGCTCCTCACTCAATGAGATCTAGGAGGTCAGCAACATGGGCTCGCTCTAGAAGTTCCGATGATGGATATTCAAGGTAATATTTTATGTGCTCTGAATTTTATGTTTTATCTTACAAGCATAAGTAGGCAACAATGAAAATTAGTCCATATATATATGTTGATTCACCCTTTGTGTTAAATTATTTTAGTGATTCAATTCTGAGATGTGCATCAAGTGATTTCAAGAAACTGATGGGTCGACGCATTTTTGTGTTTATAGTTGGTGGCGCAACTCGGTCAGAGGTATTAATTATTCCTCATTTACCATTTTATTTAATCTTCCCCGTAGTTATATATCAATCCTTTTGTATGGGGATTTTGAGGCTTCTTTTCCCTGAATACAGTGAGTGATTAGAATTATTGGCTATAGACACCAAATGTATATATTACAATTACATGCTCAATGATGAATATCCTCAGATACAACAAAGAGTTAATCAACGATTTGGTCCCTCAATTATTAGCGAACTGTCAATGTAGTCCATCAATTTCTTTTGATATCTCATTTCTTTGTTTTCTGATTTCTCAGTTACGTGCTTGCCACAAGTTAACCACAAAGCTACAGAGAGAAATAGTGTTGGGTTCATCTAGTCTTGATGATCCTCCACAATTCATTACGGTATGAAACTTCAATTCTTCTCCAGCTAACTATATATACCCGATCGATGCCTGATAGGGTCTCACTTGTGTTTCCTACAAGCACTGATGTGGAGTTTTCTTACTGTTGCAGAAAGTGAAGCTCTTAAAAGCTAATGAACTCTCACTGGATGATCTGGAGATCTAGGTAAAAATGGTTGCTACATCTTGATTTGCACTTATTTTCTCCCACCTAGCTAGCTTTTCATCCCAATTGTAATTCTTCCCTTCTCCATTTTTTGACACCTTCCATGAAATCCTGGAGCGTTGCCAGTGTAGTTTGTGGGCATATAACATTAACAATGACATAGGTACTAGCCGTATTGTAATCGATTTTTTCTGTGCTGTTATGGTATGTATTATAATAACTAGTTCTTTTACGCGCTTTGCGTGAATGAAATAATGCCCAATGATTATTTTTAAATAATCATTTCAAAGTATATCAAGCAATATTTTATTGGAGATGTTCATGCATAGGTAAATAAATATTGAATTTGTTTATTTAAATCAGTAATTTAAAGTATATAAATGCAAAATAATATATGAGAGATTGACTTTATTGTCACTAAAACAAATATTTGCAACTTTATAATAACGCTAATCTAAATAAATATTACTTTTAGTTTAAATTTCTCTAATTTTTCTTAATTCTTTTTTCGGTAGCATTGTCATTGTCTTCCTCTTTAGTACATGTCCTTTTTTTTTATTGGTAGTGTGTTAGTGCAGTTGGGTTACTGATGGTAGCATAGATGGATACATCGTGCAATGAGATTATGGTGTAGGAAGCTTTAGAAAGCTTTAAATTTGCTTTGTTGTGTATATGATGAGATCTTAGTTGTACTATTAACTCTTCATCTTACAAGTACCTATTGATATTTAGTAGTGGTAATTTTTTCCCTACGTTTCATGTAATGCGGTGCTATTTTCGTAAATGATTGGACATCGAAGTGCAAGTAAAATGTATTACAAGTGCATGTAAAATGTACTATAGGTGCAAGTAAAATTTACACTGATCATCCAAACTAAGTGCACCTGACGTTATAATTAGGTGCACATAGTTTTAAGTAGTTGTACCTAGGTGTAAGAATGTTTGCGGGTGATTTCACGGGTACTAACTATCCGTTGAGCTCCCCGCAAGAACAAAATCGATGTCAAACAGAGCGAACTCAGATCAATGAATGTTAACAAGACAAATTTATATGCACTTATAGGTAAAAGTAAGTGCATATGTAAGTGATTTTACCTGCAACTTTTACTTGCAAAGGTGCACCAACTACTTGCACATATAACACATTTACATGCACCAAAGTTCGAGTTATTTACAAAAATGTCACCGTGTCGTTTTTTAAAAATTACATTTGATTCGTTGATCTGTACACGGGGATGACGCTGATCTATTCGCATTTCCTTCCTGGGCGCTTATTCGCACAAGAGTGCGACCCTAAATATATACGGAGTATAACATATTTTGTATTATAACTTTGATATTTAATTAATATAAAAAGAAGATAATGGACAATGTAGGGAATATAATAAATTAATAAATTTGAAGGTAATGAATCGTTGAATTGTAGAAAATAAAGATAATATAATTAATGAAATTATATCTCTTTTTAAAATTTTTTATAATGAATAATTTTTTTTAAATGAAGACATTATAGACATCTAATTCTAAATTAATTAAATGCATGTATTATTTTTTGTTGTAGCTACTTTATTTAATTTAATAAGAGTAATAAAGTGGCGACATACTTTTCATCAACAATAATGAAATCATTGTTTTTTTTTTTTAATTTACACTCATTGAGAAAAATTGTTTAGAGAGTTTGTCAATGACAATTATTACAATTCCTGTCAATAGAGGATGATAATAAATAATTCAAAATATATAGTTACAATAGATATTGTTATAATGATATAATAAAAATTAACTTACAAATTTCTTTAGAAGTTTTCATGCATTTGATAAAATTCTGATGTATGAACTTGTTCAATTGGAGCCAGTGGGATGTCAACGTTGTCAATTCGTTAGAAAATGGTCCAACCGTTTTAGAGTCCAAGTGTAATTGTATTTATGATTAACAACTTTGTAGTTAAGTCGCGTAGGCATGACAATTTTGTGAGAACAATTTTGTCCGATAAAAAAAAATTAGTTTAATATTTGTAAAGTAATGTACAATTGTACCCTTATAAAAATACATACAAAAAATATTAATACCATAACGACCTAAATCATACCAATAATGCAAAATTATAATTGAAATATTAAGTTTTGTTCTGATCTAAATAATCAAAAGAAGATTACTTAAACGAAAAAAAAAAAAAACTTAACCTAACTTTGTTTTTTTATTTTTTATTTTAATTTTTAAATGCATAAAAATCAAATGATTTTAAAGTTCTTGATTTATAATCTTTGATGCTTAACTTTGAAAATGTTATGTATTTAGCCGGACTAATTATTTGAACAAAGTTTATGTTAAATTTTATATTATATATTTTTATAAATATATTTTAACATATTCGTAGTATATGTTTAACAATTATGCCAACTCTAATTGGGATGGAGTTCGAACCTAAGACCTTTTTTTTTATGGAAATTAATGAATAAGTTTGATAGTGTTAATACACGTGGACCTAATCTTCCAAAAGTCCCCTCATCCTGGTCCTTAGATTAGTATTTATAGCATTAATCGGTGTCGGCATGCAACACATGCGTCCTCAACGTATCATCACATATGACTAGCCTGTTGGTCACACTTAGCGATGACACGTGTCTCCTTCCTAACACCGACGCTAAGGTAAAGGGATCGGGAAAGTGACGGCTCGGGTGAAGCGGTCGGGAAGAAAGGAGCGGCCGAGACGGCTTGAGCAAGAGCAAACGGTCGAAGCAACTCCCCGATCAAGCAAATCACACGTGGCGACATCGGTCGGGATTTATCCTACCAAAGTTAAAATAATAAATAGTTAACGGAATATTTCGTTACTAATGTTTATACTAACGGAATTTAAGTTATTTATTTAAGGGAAGAAAATAATATAATAGAGATAAATAAAGAAAATTATTTAAAAAAAAATACTAAAATCAAAATAATATGAACCATTCATTTTAATAAACAATACTATCTATATTTTTCTTTTTTTGTACTAGTTAATGGTCTAACATTATTGGCTCTTATTAGAATTCTATTATATGTAGATAAATAATACTAATAAGAATTTTCCATCAATAGTTTCCCGGAGAACAAATTTCCATTTATATATGTAGAGTACATATCACACTGATGTGTGGTTGATTTGTCATGCATGATTAAAGGTGGCATAACAGCCACATAGTTCTTGGCTTGTGTCGAAATGGATTTTGGGTTTTTTTTTGCAGTACTTATTTCAATGTTAACTTTGATTCTTTAGTATGATTTGTGTATTTTTTTGCTCTATTGTGTGCATTTTGGTATGTTTTGGGGGAATGCACACTATTACTTGTGTGTATACTTGAGTTGTAAAAGGTTAATACCCGTTTTGGTCCCTTGACTATTAGGTAATGCGCAATTTAGTCCCAAACTATTAAAAGTACCCAATTTAGTCCTCTAAGTTGTAAAATCATACCTAATTTGGTCATTCGTTACAATTGCCATCCATCTACCGTTATAAAGAGGGGCAACAACGTCATTTTATCTAAAGTCGAGGGACCAAAATGGGTATTAGCTATTAGCCTATTATTATCTAATAGTCGAGGGACCAAAATGAGTATTAACTTTTTTATTATTATTATTATTATTATTATTATTATTATTATTATTATTATTATTATTATTATTATTATTATTATTATTATTGGTACATTGTCTCCTACCACCATATTACTTCCTATTATTTTAAAAACTAAAATGTACCACAAAAAAAGCATGCGCAGTCTTTCTTAAAATTTTTTTTCTCTCTTGAGGCCCACAAAAAACCACTATCTCTCAGGAATTCAAAATTCACTCTGACCCATCTCAATCGTTATACCCTACACCACGACGCACACAGCACTGTGTGCCCCACGCCTCCCAAAACGATGTCGTTTTGTTAAGTTGTGTAAGAAGTTGACGCGATTATATACATTATGGTGTATAATTATGTTCTTTTTTATACAATTATGTACATTTTTATTCAGTTAATCGATCGGCTTAAATCCTACAAATAATAAATATAAAGAATAAATCTAATTAAAATAATACATATAATAATAAATCAATAAGAAAATATACGATGTGCACCATATTATTGCTTTTTTTTTTCTTTTAATATTGGGACAATGTCTCCTGCCACCATATTATTGTTTTTTTTTCTGGTGACGAGAAAAATTCGCAATCATTAGTTTATATGTGCACAAAAATCGAGAGAGTGCTGACAAAAATCGAATTCTATAATGATCTTCAAATAATGCTCCACTCACTTAACCACTCTTTTGTCCTTTCGGAACATAATGATATCTTTTGATGATTTGATTTGCAGTGAAATTATTGTGATACTGGACGGACTTGGATTGTTTGAAAGAAATCTTGTGAAAGTACATAAGATCCACATGCTTGTCTTGATTAGGGGTGTGCAAACATCGGTAAATGTTTGGTTAACCGACAAAGTTCGGTTAACCATTTTTAACCAAGCTTTTTCAGCTCGGTTAATGGTTAAAGATTTTTTAAAATTTTGGTTAACGATTAATTCGGTTCGAAATTGTCGCTTAACCGAAATTATATATATTGTTTGTATATATTTTCTTATTGATTTATTAGTTTAATTAGATTTATTATTTTTAGGATTTAATCGACCGATTAACCGAATAAAAATGTACATAATTGTATAAAAAAAAGTATATAATTGTACACCATAATGTACATAATCGCATCAACTTCCTACACAACTTAACAAAACGATGTCGTTTTGGGAGGCGCGGGCGCACAGTGCTGTGTGCGCCGTGGTGTAGTGTATAACGATTTAGATAGATCAGAGTGAATTTTGAATTCATGAGAGATAGTGGTTTTTTGTGAGCCTCATGAGAGAAAAAAAAAAATGAAAGAAAGACTGCGCATGCTTTTTTGGGGTACATTTTAGTTTTTAAAATAATAGAAAGTAATATGGTGGTAGGAGACATTGTACCAATATCAAATAATAATAATAATAATAATAATAATAATAATAATAATAATAATAATAATAATAATAATAATAATAATAATAATAATAATAATAATAATAATAATACCCATTTTGGTCCCTCGACTATTAGATAATAATATCTAATACCCATTTTGGTCCCTCGACTTTAGATAAAATGACGTTTTTACCCTTCTTTATAACGGTGGATGGATGACAATTGTAACGGAGGACCAAATTGGGTATGATTTTACAACTTAGAGGACTAAATTGGGTACTTTTAATAGTTTGGGACTAAATTGCGCATTACCTAATAGTCAAGGGACCAAAATGGGTATTAACTCGTAAAATGTACAATCAATTCACTGGGATCTAGCACCATAAGAATGCGCACAAAGATATAACTAAATGCATAAATCACCAACAAGGTTGAAAAAATTGCTAAGCGCCCTCTACGCGCCTGGGGGTTCTAGGGCGCCTAAAGCGATTAATCAGGCGCCTAGATCCAATTTTTGCAACACTGGTCACCAAACAATGCATACCGAATCAAACAAATGCACACTATGCGGTAACAACTCAAATTCTTTCCTAACACATGCTCAGCCCTACTCCGTAGCTAAACATCACACTCTCACTGGAAGAAAAAAAAAAATGAAAAAAAGGGAGCTCTAGACTGACACTCGAAGAAAAAAAAATAAAAACTGAAAGTTAACTTGCATTTGGCAAACCCATAAAAAAATGAACACTTAGCTTGATAGGTTTTGCTATCAGGAATGGATATCAAAGTCATTATTATTGTTTGGTTGATAGATTTTTAAAATACTATTATGAATTTTGATTATCCCTTAATTGAAAACCCCATTTCATAATAAAATAAGGGTTTCATTTCATTATTCCTCCACAGCCTAATCATTCCCATACCACCCTACCACCGAACATGCAAAATATTTTCACCAAAACTCATTACCATGACCAAATATTTGATACTCATTCTGATTCTGATTTTCATGTGCGAACCAAACACATCCTTACAATGCACCAAACAAATGCACACACTATACATAAGAAATACAAAGTTACAAACTATACTACTCACATGTGGCGAAAACTCCCTAAAATGCACATAACGTACCAAACAACTGTACAAAATGAACAACACCTAACGCATGACACTGATATACACACAATGAACAACATGGTTGCACACAACAACAAAACCCCCAACCCCAAAAAAACGACACACATCCACAACTTTCAAAAAGCACATAATAAAATGGAATGTACACACAGAGGTGGAAGAACCCTAATACACCAAAATATTACTCCTACAATCATGCATAAACTCTCAAAAATAATAATTAAAAGATTTTAAATGCACTAAATATTACTAAACCACTCCTACATAAATAAATAAGCAATAAAATCAGATCAAATAATACCGTCCAAGATCAAAGGCCATAATTAGTGCTCACGTACTCATGAGAACAAATGCCAAGAAAGAACTGAAAATCAATTGCAGCCGTCTATGTGTCCAGACTTAATGGATCAAATGGAATTTAAAAAAAAAAAAGATGTGATGATATTTTCGTAAATAATTCAAACTTTTGTGCAAATAACATGTTTTAAAAGTGCAAGTAACTCGTACAAGTGAGCAAGTAAAAAGTTCAAGTAAAATAATTTAGAAGTATAACCATTTTCAATTAATAGTGCAAGTAATTTATCTTTTTAACATTGATGCACCTAATAATATTAATGTATTTCACATTGGCGCACTTAATGATAACATTTGGTGCAACTAATGATAACATTAGGTGCACTTAATACTGATGCTCAATGTAAATTATTTGCTACACTTTTAATACATTTTACTTGCACTTAGATGCACTATATGAAACTATTAGTTACATTTTTAACACAATTTACTTGCACTTTAAAATTCATTATTTACAAAAATGTCATGGTGTATTTATAAAAGAACAATGTTTTTGATCCGTTAGATCTGGACATGTGGACGGCTGCGATTAGTTCTCAATTCTCTCTTGGGCAGTTAGTTCTCATGCACCTAATCCGACTTTTATATATATATATATATATATAGTTGCGTTCATATGAAAACCATGCTTTAGGTGAGAACTAATGAATGAATGCATTGCAACTACTCCAGGGTCTCCATTCGCCCTCTAGGCATGGCTAGAGTAATTGCGGTGCGTTCAATCATGAAGTAAATTCGATGCATTCAAGCAGTAGTTTGCATGTTCACAATCCTTGTCGTCGTCGTCGCTGGCTCTGGAATTGGGAGAGCCGCCTCTCTATCTCCGTCGCCGCCGTTGCGGTTGCTATCTCTCTTCCCCAACCTGTTTCTTAGCTGAACAACCCTTACAAGTGTTGCATCTGTAATAACCCCTGCACACACACACATATATAAATGCAAAATCTATAAACCAAACAATCAAAGGAAAGGACGGAGGATGTATATATGAATTCAAGAATGAGCTGAGATGTTGAAAACAAGCTAATTAAGTGAAGTACGTACTAGCTATATAAATTGAAGCATGTGCTCCATCTCAAAGTCTAAACTGATAGTTGGGTTGCACATTAATGGTTATATGTTCAACATGTCCCATCGTGTGCGGTGGGTTCCAAGCAACACGTGGACTCCATGACCTTTAACATGGCTCTGATACCAAATTGAAGCATGTATCTCAATTACAAGTTTAAGCTGATAGTTGGATTGCATGGTTATATGCTCAACAATATATACCTGCGATGAGGAGATTCTTTAATGGCTTTTTGGCCATATTTTCTCCAGGACCAACTATCTAAAGGAGGCCCCTCGCTCTTCCGCTTTCTGCCATCACCCTCTCCAAGTTTCACTGTTACCACAACCTTTTGCGCCATGCTCCTAACACATGCAATTCCATCACGACATTATATATAAAAACCTCTTTTATTTCCAGAGCTAGTGATGACGACGACAAGGATTGTGAACTAGTCCCCATTCCATGACCATTGCCAAGGATTCCCAGAATAGGAGTGGATAGACAAGAAGAAGAAAAAGCTTTAAAAAATAAAATATATGAAATTATCTTTTTGTCCTTAAATTTAACACTTTGTGGATAAATTTTGACGGAAAATCAAAATGATTAACATTTTTAAAATTGAAGACTTAATTGGGTAAGAAAAATTATCGAGGACCAAATTGATAACTTCGCAATAGTTGAGGGACCATTTCGGTAAATAAACTCTAATAAATATTAGAGTTATAACCCATTTTGGTCCCTTGACTATGGCTTATTCTCAATTTTGCATTCTGACTTTTAATTGCACCCAATATGGTCCCTTAACTTTTAAAAATTACCCCAATTTGATCCTCCATTACATTTTCCATCAATTAGGCATTAAGTTCGGGGGTATTTCCGTCCATTCATCTACTACAAGCCTATACTAAGTGCTAATTCCCCCGTCCTTCTCCACCACCGCCATACCACGTCGGAGAGAGAGGTCCACCCGCTGCTTCGCCGGAGTGCTCTGTTCTGCCGGAAGGGAAGAGCAACTCGCCGGAAAGTCAGGGAAGCCACGAAGCTGTCACACTACAAGAAGCTGTTGCCTTGCTTCACCGTGGCTGCCGTCGATCCGCCGGAACTGCTATTCGCGACTTGAGAGTTCGCAACAGGTGGGCGATCAACAAATTGGCGATGACGATCAACATCCCTGACTCCAACGGTGGACTCCGATTGCCCATGCAAGGCCTCGCTCGATGGGGGCGGTGGTCAACGAAATCGGGTATTTTCGATTTTAAGAAAAGTTTTGATCTTGGATCTTTTGCTCTGCACATGCGATCTTTAACGTTAATGGTAGCTTTCCACCGGTGCTCATTGGAGCTCCGGTAAGTATTGGGGGACTAGGTGAACAAAATGTGTATCTGAGATCATGGTTGTGTTCAAGCTGCAGTTTTATGCATGCAACTTAGGTACTACCTAAGCGATGGAAAATGTAACGGAGTTTTGCAATTTTCCATGTCCCCCAACTCTCATTCTATGAGCCAAAGAAATCCAAGAAACAATATATCATATTTAGCAAAAAAAAAGAAGAAAAAAAAAACAAGTTCAGTCGTGGTCGTCGTCCCGATCAACCCAGAAGGACATGACAGAAGTAGAGTTGCAGCAGGAAGCATGTAGAAAACGACAGACGAGCGTGATCTTCGGTGTTGTTTTGTTTCCAAGAATGGTTTTTCCTCCATTAAGGAAAAGATGGCGACGGTCGTGAAAAGTGAATACGACAAGAGAAAGTTGGTTGCACAACATTATGGTTGGAATAGCTTTGGTTCTGGTCTCTCTTTTGTATATGCTAGATCCTCTCTTCCGACAAGTCGGACAGAATGCGATGTGGGGTATCATGACCGTCGTCGTCGTCTTCGAGTTTTTCGCAGGTGAGAATGGTCGGAAACTTGAGTTAGTTTAGTTTTTCGGCGGTTTCGATCTGGTTTTCTTTATTAATATAATGTTTTTTTCGGGTGCAATTGATTAATATAATGTTGTGTACGTGTCTGTAATGATGATCAGGTGCGACACTGAGCAAAGGGATAAATCGAGGAATCGGCACCATCGTCGACGGCTTACTAGGATGTTTTGCGGCGGTCTTGGCCGATCAACTTCCCGAAAATACTTGAGTTGACGAAAATACCCCCGAACTTAACACCTGGTTGATGGAAAATGTAGCGGAGGATCAAATTGGAATAATTCTTTAAGGGGTCGTTTGGTTCACGGAATGTCAGATTACCTTAAGGAATGTTAGATTGCTGGGAATGTTAGATTACTGCGAATGTTAGATTCCTGTGTTTGATTAAAATTGGGGTATGTAATATAATCATGTTTGGTTTAGGGTTATCTTTTATTCACACACTATAATATCCTTAACATATTTTCATATATTTTAATAAATTTAAAAATTAAAATAAATAAATAAGATAACGATATCATATATAATTACATGATTTTAAAATATGAACTAAAATATTGAACTTGAAAAACAAAATTATTTTATATGCTAACCTAACATAATACAAATAAACAAATATATAATTACAAAAATAATTATATATACATGTGTGTGTAATAAACTAACATAACCAAGGTTATCTTACATAACCTTAGAAATTGAAGGGAATCACATTCCCTTCAAAATCCTATGTGGAGGGAATGTGACATTCCTGGGGAATGTTAGATTCCCTGAGATAATGTGAACCAAACATAGATATGTGAGCTTTGGAATGTCACATTCCCTTGGTTATGTTATATAACCTGAACCAAACGCCCCCTAAAGTCAATGGACTACATTGAGTGTAATTAAAAGTCGAAATACAAAATTGAGAATGAGGCATAGTCAAGGGACCAAAATGGGTAATAACTCTAAATATTACATTAATGTTCAAAAACAAATACAGGTAGGTGTGAGTGAGTGAGTCATTGAGCAAAGGCTTCCGCTTTTCGTTTCTTTGTCCCCCCTACTAACCTCTTAACATATGCAATGTATCCATCAACATCGAATTTCCTCTTGCAACCTGCGTAGTTCATATACCGAATTTTCCCAAAAACCGCTCGCTCTCGCCAACCCTAAATGGTAAACCAAACCAAAGTGTATCAATGTATAGTAGGCCAAACATATGCTATCAAATCAATGATGATTGATGATGGCCCAAGCATCTTGACACCTCCGTGACTCTCTTTGAGGGAAGGTACCGAACCCCGATAGTAGGGTATTGACTCTTTGTTCTACAATTGATTAAAAAAGTATATTGAACAGATACTACACTGTAATAGAGTTGATAGTACTCAAAAAATCAATTGACTCTTTGTTCTACAACTGATTAAGAAAGTATATTGAACAAATACTACACTGTAATAGAGTCGATAGTACTCAAAAAAGCAATTGACTCTTTGTTCTACAACTGATTAAGAAAGTATATTGAACATATACTACACTGTAATAGAGTCGATAGTACTCAAAAAATCAATTGACTCTTTGTTCTACAACTGATTAAGAAAGTATATTTAACATATACTACAGTGTAATAGAGTCGATAGTATTCAAAAAATCAATGATGAAACATGTACATTATGCTTTCGAGTGAAAAGGAAAACTCGCGACTTTAGTCGGCAAAGGACTGTAAGAAGGTAAATGAGTCTAAGTTGTCTATAGTTGACTAGCTCAGACCATAAGAAGGTAAATCAGCCTAGGTAAACTCGTGACCTTATAGTTACAAGTTTGTATTCTTAGTCATCTTGACTAGAGTTGCTGATGATGCATGTCCATTTATTAAAATCGTAAGAGGGGATGGGGTTGAAAAGAGAGCAAGAGTGGTTGTGTATTTAGTGAAATATTTTTCTGGAGTTATAATAAGGTAGTAATGTCAAACCTGGTCGTGTACGCCACAAATAGACCACATGCACCCCACATAACCATTTGGATCCCTTCCATCTATTTCATACTGCACGTGAAATCCCCAATAATTCAGATCTTTTTCATTCATCACAACAACAGGCAATAATGTGGAGCGTTATGCTGTACAAATGGTGCACACGGTTGTAAAAACGACGTCGTTTTGATGTCCGACTTTAAAAAAAAAAATGGTTTCGATTGCCGTTAACGGCAGTTATATTGTGTATAATTTGAACTATATAGTTCATTCATTTTGGATATATAGTTCATTCATTCTAGATATATAGTTCATTCATTTTGGATATATAGTTCATTCATTCTAGATATATAGTTCATTCATTTTGGATATATAGTTCAAATTATGCACAACATAACGCCGTTAACCGTAATCGAAACTGAATTTTTTTTTAAGTCGGACGTCAAAATGACGTCGTTTTTGCAACCGTGTGCACCCAGCACCATGCACAGCATAATTTGCCCAATAATGTGTGCCGGATAATTACCTTGTCGTTCAAATATATTGCTGTTGCTAGAGCCTCTTCCGGCCCACTTGTCCATTCCAGGATCTTTTTTGCCCAATACATTCTGCATAAACCATCAAATTCCTTTCATTTTTCATATTGTAAATATGTAATATCATTCCACTTTTTTAGGTTTATTAAAGAAAAAAATGAGTTAATTCTATTTTTGGTCATAAATTTATAGGTGATATAGTCCACTTTTAGTTCTTTATTTTCAGAATATCCCCTTTGGTCCTATATTATTGTGATATGACCATTTTTTGTCCTCCATCAACAAAACTGTTTATATATTATTAAATACAAGAGCATTTCGGTTTTCAATTAGAAAATTTTACAAAAATAAAAAATCAAATACTCTGTAAAAAATATAACGGGCCAACTCACTTTGTATAAAAATGACTAAAATGCTCTTGTATTTAAGGTATTTCAACGATTTTATTGACAGATGACCAAAAATGATCATGCCACAATAATACTAGGACCAGAGGAAATGTTATGAGGAAAAAAAAAAAAAGGTCACCTATAAATCTAGGACCAAAAATAGAATTAACTCATAAAAAACAATAGCAAAAGTAATGGACTAATCGAGAAAGTATCCGTTTACTCCACAAGCAACAAAATAGGCAAATGATTTAAGGAGAAGTTACTTGCCTCATAAAGCCATGCATTTTCCCATAATGAACCATCTCTAACTGAGAGGCATTCCAAAGCTGAAACTCCCCATCAATAGCATATATATATATCAAGTAGATAACACTAAATTCACACAAATATAATCTAAATATGCATAGCATACTACAGTATTGAGTGCAGAGCATATGAGCAATATCTTACAGGGTCTGCAGTTTGTGCCTTCTCCAATTGCTCTCGACTGTAAAGATAACAAACAATTAGTTAAAGACTTTCAGGACAGAAACAAATTACTACCTATAATTCATTATAGGTAAAGTGTGTTCGGTATGAATTCCAAACAAATAACTTCAGGTTCCTTAGTTTATAGAGCAACAATATTTAGTATTACAACTCACGTGTATACATGTTCCCGCTTATCATTTGAATGCTCCATCAAGGTTTTACGCGCCCATTCCCATGCACCCTGTAATGAATCATATTGAGGCTGATAATAGCAGAAGTTATCAGCAAGTTCCCTTCGCACGATCAATTCCTCCAGAAATGTATCAACTGCCTGAGTTAACCTCAAATAACCATCATTCACATATATTCACAATGGACATCAATCAGCGAAAAACGAAAAGCATCTGAAGAATACACAATGATAAGCGTTGTTGAGCATATAACCATTAATGTGCAATCCAACTATTAGCTTAGGCTTTTAGTTGAGTGGAGCACATGCTTCAATTAGCGTAATGGTAAGCGCTTGATCCTAACAATCCACATGTACCATGAACGAGAAACATGATTACAATTTCAGCATATAACATGTATGAATAGCTACTTAGATCGAACCTTGGGGTGACTTTTCTGAATTTGTTGTGCCTGTAAGCAACATCTTTGTGCTGATATCTGTCCAAAATGCAAATAAGGCGAGAGACCAGAAAGTGCTTTGGGTTTCAACGGGTTATTCCTATCAGTGGAATAACTCTTAAGCCGGGTTGTCAGAAATCCATTCTTACTTCCCATCAGTACCTCCATTGCAGCATCTTCACCCGGCTCACACCATTCAAGTTCAGGAACCTCGGCTCCTTTCCTGATCCAAGATTCAGATTTACAGCAACCCACCACCATAAAGTACACTTGAATTACTAACCAGACTGTGTATCCATATCTCACCTTACAACATCTGCAATAAGCTGCCCCCAATCTACCGAATGCTTCGGATTAACAGCCCATTTGTTCTTGGGAGGCCCTATAATTGGGAATTCCACAAGATATTGTGGTAGAAGCTTGGTTATTTTAGCCCTTATAGTCCTAGCACCATACTCCAATTTGTCAGATGCCACCCAAACTGGCACCACATTGTGGGCATCAACCTCATGTACTATCACAGACTCCCCCACTCTCTCACAGATCCTCTCTTTCCACCTCCTTACTTCTCTTAATGGCGAGAAGTCTGTTACCAAAAGGGAAGCACCACATTCTCTCAGAAAATTGGGAATTGTGTCTATTGCCTCTCCCTGCTTTAGAATAAACCCAAACCAGAAAGCAATAAACTACTCTTCAGATTAACAAGAACAAGAAACAATAATAATAGAGATATCTATCACTATACAAAGGGCCCGATTTCCCTCCTAGACATACTCATATAAACAATTTTCTAGAGGAAATTTCAATTTTGGTCCTATGACTATATGGGTCTTGTTAATTTCAGTCCTTGACTTTTAAAAGTGTCAATTTAGTACCTTAACTATGCAATTTTTGTCAATTTTGGTCACTCCAATCAAATTGTCGGCCAAATTTTGACGAAAAATTTTAATAATTAAAATAATGATGATATTTTGGTCATTTCACGCCTCTTTACTTCTTCTCCGGCGAGTCTATCCTTTCCTCTCCCGTTTCCGGCAAATGCAATGAACTAAGATGATGTGGATAGGAGGCTTGACGATATTAAAAATAGGGTTTACAGAGAGAAAGAACGCAGAGAAAGGGATGGACTCGCCGGAGAGGAAGTAAAGAGGCGTGAAAGGACCAAAATATCTTCATTATTTAATTATTAAAATTTTTCATCAAAATTTGCCGGTAATTTGAACGGAGTGACCAAAATTGACAAAAATTGCATAATTAAGATACTAAATTAACACTTTTGAAAGTCAAAGGACTAAAATTAACCTCTGTAGTCATATGAACAAAATTATCCATACAAACTCCATATAACTAACAAGAAAATTAACAAAATAACGATGAATAGCCTTAGAAAGAAAGAAAATTTGCCTGAAACAGGAAAAAGGGGACGGAGAGAGACTCTTGGAGATCATGGGCGAGCTTCTCAAGGCCTCGGAGCATAAACCCTAACTGCCTCGCTTTGGCGCCTAAGAACTGGTCGAACAGATTGAACGCAACGGCTACAGGAACATTGGCCTTGTTGGCCTGATCAACGGCGTGGATCAACGCCCAGTTGTCTCTCACCCGCTGGTCTCTGAACATCCAGTACACCACGGGACCGGTCACCGCCGACGGAGTTCCGGCCGCCGGCTTTAAAACCCGGAAACGACCCGAACCGACAGCTTGGACTGAAGAAGCCATGCAAAATTTGGGGCTAGCAGTAGTGTGTCTTATGCCGGGAAGAAATGGGCGTCAGGCAATTAGAGGCGAAAGGCTAACGTCAGCCGGCAGCCATGGGCGCGTAGGTTAATGAAGGGAAAGCAGATGGAGGGAAAGGAAACTGTTTAACTGTTGTGGTTTTTGAATGTGAAACGTGGAGCGCTGTAGTTCGTAAGTTTGGTTGTTCGATGTCATTAATAAATGGGCTTTAGATTTAAAAGGAAAATTTTACATTTCTTCTTATCCGTGAACTCACTCAGTACTTCATTTATGATCAAATTTATTTTTAACTCTTCAATTTTGAACATTGTTGTAAAAATCGGTCTAGGCGCCAGCCTAAGCGCTAGGCATCTCTAGGCAACCAATTGTCTAGGTGACACTCGATCGAATTTGGTCGAATTAACTCGTCCATTTCGATCGAGTTAGTCGAGTTAAATCGGCCTTAGTAATTTTTTTCATTATATATATATATATATATATATATATATATATATATATATATATATATATATATATATATATATATATATATATATCTGAAGACAACACATTACAGAGAAAGTGAGGAGGAATAAAAAACCACTATGAATAACCAGACATAGAAACAAACTGCTTAGCTATCGAGTGAACTTCCCGATTTGCTGATCATCTAATAAAAGATAAACACACATGAGAGAAACAACTCAATAGGTTTTTAATATCACAAACTAACAAATGAAAAGAAAACTCCCCAACGGTTTGTTTGCTGTTTTGGACCGCCATTAGTGAATCTGTTTCAACTTGCACATTGTCCAGATTTAAGTCTTTGATCCAGCTTAACGCCTCTCAAATCATTGATGCTTTGCTTCTTTTGGGATATAAGAACCACTTCTCTGAGCACATCTTGCTACAACGAAGTTGCCCTCCTCGTCCTGGATAATGCACTCAAATCCCATCTTAGCATTCATCGCATCAATAGCCGCGTCCACGTTCATCTTGAGAAAACCATGGCGAGGTTTGGTCCACTTACATTCTTCCAATGATTTTCTCCTTTAAGAAATCTAATAACGGTCTCTTATTCCTCCCCACCACCATAGGTAAGCTCAGATAATTCCCATTCCCTCCAACCCTGCTAACACCCAAGGTAGTGCTCACTCTCTCCCTCATTTCTTCCTCAACATTGCCACTAAAATAGATAGAGGATTTATTGAAGTTGATGATTTGTCCAGAAGTAGTAGTGTTTGGTTATCATGTAGTAGAACTCATAAAATTATTGATTCTACATAGTGTAAATTTTGTTCAGAGTTAATTACCAATTTGGTCCTCTGACTATTGCGAAACTACCAATTTGGTCCTCGACTATATTTCTTACCAAATTAAGTCCTCAACTTTCAAATTTTTACCCAATTTCGTCCTCCATCCAATTAACCGTGATGTCTCTGTCTAAACTAAGGATAAACATGTAAATACACACACTTTCTTCTAAACTACCTATATGCGCCAGACCGTAGGTAAACGCGTCATGCCGCTTGCCCAGCCGCTCTGCTCTCCTGGATGAACTTGTCCACGAATCGCTCGTCCGATCCGACAGCATCGCCACCATCAAGCGCTGCGTCTGGGTGGACACTAGCCTGAAACTCGACGTCTGTGATTGTATGCATGTGCTAATGGATAGCCCCTTGAAACTATTCGACAACTACCTTGTGACGGAAAGGTGGCAACAGGATTTTGATCTGGCAGTTTGGGTGAGGCTTCCGGGCTTGCCGGTCGAATGCTTCAGAGATGATATCATCAAAATGATACTGGAGAAGGTGGGTAATTAAGCCACTGAAACTGGACAGAACCACTGAGGGAGTTGAACGTGGCAAATTTGCGAGAGCGGCAATAGAGATTGAAGTAACGAAACCACTGGTGGCACGAGTAAGAGTCCGTCACCGAATCCAACACGTCGAATTCGAGGGGTTGCATGTGGTTTGCTTCTCACGCGGAGAGTTTGGTTACAGGGAAACTTCTTGTCCATGCGTTAAGTTCCTAAAGCAGAGAAGACTCCGGAAGATATTCAGGGGACCTTCGATCCTCTCCATAGGCCAAGTGCACTGAGAACACGTATAAAGAGGGTCTAGATTCTTCTCCCTTTGGCCCTTGGATGCTGGTCGGAAAGAGAGGAAACAAAACAAACAAATCTAAAGACAACCATGAGAAACTGGGGCAGTGCCAAACTACTTCCAAGATGAACAGGTTTGGTCGAAGAAACAGTAAGGGATCTGTTAGATATATTAAATATAATATATTTAATATAATATATATTAAATATAATATAATATATCTATAATATATATTAAATATAATATATTTATATATTATATTTATATATTGAAGAGAAGAGAGAGAGGAATGAATAAATGTTTATTCACTTGATTGATATTTGAAAAAGATTGATACACAGCCTTTTTATAGTAAAGGAGAAATAATAATAAAGTTAAAAATTAGGAATGTATGCTCCATGTACTCCACATACACTAAGCCACATACTGCATACACACCACCCACTACTTAATTTAATTAACAAACTAATTAACTCTTGGTTTAACAATTATAATAATAATATTATTATAACATTGCCTCCTTTAAACCAAGTTGGATATATTGGTCATCCCAATTTCCTTCTTCAATTTAAGAAATGTCTTCGTCTTCAAGTTGGATATACTGACTTGTATTTCGTTCTGTAAACCCACTTTACTCCAATTGGCTTCTTCCCAGGAGGTAAATCTGTTAACTCCCAGGTACCATTCTTTTCAATGGCACGTATCTCCTCATCCATCGCCTTAAGCCAATGAATTTCTGTAGCAGCCTCCTCAACGGATAAAGGGTCACAATCTGCAAAAAGAGCAAATTGAATAATCTCTTCATCCGACAAGTCATTATCATGACCCAAAACATAATCTTGCAAGCGAGCTGGTAAGTGGCGCTCGCGCTGAGATCGCCGAACTGACGATTCTGGCTGTGAAGGAGACTGGACATTATCTGGAATCGGTTGCTCATCAACAATATTTTCAACAGCAGGTATAACAACTGAACTTTCATCTTTAGCTAACCAATCCCAGGCACCATATTCATCAAAAGTGACATCACGACTTATAACAACCTTCTTAGTTTCAGGATTGTATAGTTTATAAGCCTTTGAAGCGTCACTATAACCAATGAATATACACTTCTGACCTTTATCATCCAACTTCTTTCTCAATGGATCCAGCACGTGGGCATATGCCAAACATCCAAAAACCTTGAGATATTTGATAGAGGGTTTTCTCCCACTCCAAGCTTCTTCGGGCGTCTTATCACGGACACTCTTAGTTGGACACCTATTCAACACATAGACAGCACAAGCAACAGCTTCTGCCCAAAAAGGTTTAGGCAGATCCTTGGATTTCAACATGCACCTCACCATATTCATGATAGACCTATTTTTCCTCTCAGCCACTCCGTTTTGTTGCGGAGTGTATCTGGCTGTCATTTGGTGCTGAATACCCTTTTCCTTCAGAAAATTATCACAAGCAATATATTCTGTACCTCTATCAGTTCTCAAGATTTTAACTTCATAACCACTTTGCTTTTCAACAAAAGCCTTAAATTGTTTGAAAATATCACATGCTTCAGACTTTTGCTTCAAAAAGTAAACTCATGTTTTCCTACTGAAATCATCAATGAAAGTAATAAAGTACTTACAACCTCCATGTGAGGGAACCTCCAACGAACATAGGTCTGAGTGAATAATCTCCAACTGTTTTGTAGCTCTCCTTGACTTGCTCACAGGGAAGGGATCTCTATGCTTCTTCCCAATCATACAAATCTCACATATACGATCAGGGACATTCACAACAGGTAAATCAGAAACAAGTTCCTTTCTCGCAAGATAGTTTAACCCAGAGAAATGGAAATGCCCAAACCGCATATGCCATAACCAATTATCATCACAAACTTCAGAATTAAAGCAATCAAGGAGAGTATGCTTAATTTTCAAAGGAAATAGTCGATTTTGGGACATATTTACCTTTGCAATCAAAAATCCTTTAGCATCTTCAATGGTACAACACCCCTGAGCAATATGTATCTTATATCCTTTTTCTGACAACTGACCCATACTCAACAAATTTTGGTCTAGTTCAGGAACATAGAACACATCGGATATAAAATTTTGAGTACCATCCTTCAACTGAATAGAGATTTTACCTTTTCCCAAAATTGGCACCTTTGACTTATTGCCAAATGTCACTTCAGACCGAATTGATTCATCTAGTTCGGAAAACAATTCTTTCTTCCCACACATATGGTTACTACACCCAGTATCCAAGAACCATATGTTTTTATCTGCAGAAAAACTATCACTGGCCAAAAGTAAGGTTTCAGAATTCTCACCAGACTTTTCAGCAGTATTTTCAGCAATGTTTGCTTGATTTCCACGATTGTTGTCCTCATTATACCAACAATCTGCAATCTTGTGTCCATACTTGCCACAATTGTAGCAATGAAATGGAAATTTACCTTGTTTGGTATTACCTCCACCTCTTCCTTGGTTGGAGTTACCACGACCTCCTCCTTGGTTGAAGTTACCACTACCTCTTCCACTAGAACCTCCTCTTCCTCTTCCACGACCTCTACCAGATCCTCCACCTCTTTGATTAGTGCCAGTCACATTAAGGGTGACTTGACTCTTAAAAGCTTCTTCTGCTAGTGGTTCCGATTTTGACGCAATCCTGTCAATATGACTTTCTACCATACCTTTCAGCTCTGCAATTGATAAGAGCTCAGTTTTGTGTGACTCTGTGATCGAAGCCACCACATGGTCATACTTCATCGGCATAGTTCGAAGAACTTTTTCAACCACTGCACCATCTTCAATCGTATCTCCATATAGCCTCATCTTATTCACCATATCAATAAGACGAGTGAAATACGCATCTACTGTTTCTGTAGAGGTCATCTCACAATTATCGTACAACCTTCTCAACGACTGCAACTTAGACTTCTGTGCCCGATCGACTCCTTTGTGTGACACCTTTAAGATGTCCCAAGCTTGTTTTGCTGTTTGAGCACGAGCTAATTGCCCAAAAATGGAATAATGAACACCTTGGTGAATCTGACCCAAGACCAATTTATCTCGCCGTATAGCGGCTGCATCAGCTCCTTCGGGTAGATCGGGATCAACAAAGCTCCAAAGATTTTGAGCTTGCAAATGTGTGGATATCATAATTTGCCAATAATTGTAATCGAGTTTCCCGTCCAATTTGGGACCCGACCATACAATATTGAAATTTGTTGCCATATTTCACTACGGGAAATATCTCGGGGTTGAAAGGTTGACTGGCTCTGATACCAAATGTTAGATATATTAAATATAATATATTTAATATAATATATATTAAATATAATATAATATATCTATAATATATATTAAATATAATATATCTATATATTATATTTATATATTGAAGAGAAGAGAGAGAGGAATGAATAAATGTTTATTCACTTGATTGATATTTGAAAAAGATTGATACACAGCCTTTTTATAGTAAAGGAGAAATAATAATAAAGCTAAAAATTAGGAATGTATGCTCCATGTACTCCACATACACTAAGCCACATACTGCATACACACCACCCACTACTTAATTTAATTAACAAACTAATTAACTCTTGGTTTAACAATTATAATAATAATATTATTATAATAGGATCCCTTTTTAATTCTTGGTTTTAGGTAGTTTTTCCACCTTTCCAAGCAGGACTTAGCATCTGGGTTGAGGGGTGTGTTCATGCGCTGTGACACAAGGTGCCATTCTTTTGGCCCATATGTTAGATATACAATAGTCTAACTATATGAACCATAGTATACGAGAAACCTAACCTCGTATGATAGCGGAAGCGTAGCCGTGTTGATCTCCAGCCATAGTTGATGTTCCTGTTGTGTTGCCTCTTAACGGTAGACCGTCAGCCATGTTTTGCCTCAGACCTGACTCAGAACCCTAGATGGTGTATTGGTGTCTACTGAGCGATCTGAGTACCGTAACTGAATGTGCTATCTAATCCATAATCCTGTATCCCATCAATCCAGGTTATATTAGGCACAGAGTTTGGTTGACTAACAACTACTAGTTATTAAGTCCAACCAGACCACTTAATAAGCCTAGTCAACTTGCACTACTTAATTAAGGCCCTAATATATAATATACAATATATATTATAAGGGAAAATCTTACATTCTCCCACTTGGTGCAAGTACTAGCACAACCTTCATCAAAGAACAAAACACACGAATCATAGTGATATGTCCTCTATTTAATCAGAGTAGTATCCATTATGGTCACATGCATTTTAATTCTCCAACTTAGGTCCTTAATGAACAAACCCTATGTTTATTCTCGGTACCTTAAGGGATGTTTCTCAAAATACATTATGTGCACAACTGAAGGAGAAAACGCATCCAAATTGTACAAAAGAGTACACTGTATGATCTCTAAAACTTTATAAGCATGTCTTAAGTAGAGATCTCTTAATGTTAGCATAATGCTAACTATATTCTATGACTTCTTTATAAGTTAACTTTAAGTACTATCTCTAACAGCTAAGGGCTTGGAGTTAACACGTCTGTTACTCCCACTCATCAAAAATAGCCAAAAGATAGTCAAGTCACAGAAGCATTCCAATAACTTAGACAATAAACCAAAGGTCTAAGTCCATAAATTTGGAATCTTAATCACACACCATAACTTCCCAAATAACTTCAATGTTCATTTTAAATGAACTGAACATAATGAGTCTTACTTATATGCCCCACAAAATTGTCCAGGATTAATTTTGAAGAAACTAAAGACTCTATTAATCACTGAAGAATTTATTAAATTACATTGCCCCACAAGTTAAATGCTTTTGTTCTAATAAATTTCATAATATTGTTGCAACATTTTCATAAATATGTTGCACAACCGAATGTTCAATAATTTGAACTTATGAATTTATATGAACAAATACAAGATTAATACTTGTGGAATATTTTGGACTTATTGTCTAACATACAACCCAATTTGGAGTGTATGAATACAATAATTAAATCCAAAATCTTTAGTGGAGGAATTTAATGATCTTTTTCTAAATGATCACTCCCACTAATTAAAACATTCTTCAGCGAAATTAATAAAATGAACTTAATAATATACATACTCATAATTGATTTATTGACCAACTAACAAATGAAGACATAATTCCCCACCATTAGTTGGACATACTAAATAATCAACTTTGGTTCCAATTAAAGTCCAACTAAATAATGAAGATATATTTCCCCACCCTAGTTGGACATACTAAAAAATACAAAATGCATCTTTCAAAACCAAGTTAGAATTCGGCTCAAAAGATACATTTTAGTATTATTGGAATTCAAAAGAGGTATGTCAAATCACGTAACTTACTACAGTTAGTCTGAAGAACCGAGTAAGATTCGTGGATTAATTAATAAAAGTTGTTAAATTTTGGGAAGTGACTGAAAAACATGTTTTGCCAATGCAAACCATGAAACTTAGAATTATAATTGAACTGAATTTATAAATTCTAAGAATTGTGATAAAATTATTATCTAATGGGTTGAGGGATTTATTGACATAAAACTTGCCTGTGGGCTAAAGTTTTAATTCTATTAAATCCAATTACTCAAGATATTTCAGTAAATTAAAGATGCTTTGGCTATTCTTTAATAAACCGAAATAAAATCACATTGGCAAGGAATACTTAAAAATTTGACAAACAGATTATACCAAATTGTGATGGGAAAATCTGAATATACTCCGAGGAAAGGTGGTTAGAGACTAAGTCTCACTGAAAACCAATTCCTTAAATAGAGTATCAATTTAAGGAGACTAGTGACACAAGATGTTTTTAACTCATGGCCATTAAAACTAGTATGTCTCCCCGATTTATATACTCAATGTATAACTGTTTGGGGTATAAACCAGTAAACTGTATGGTATACACCAGAAAACTGTAGGGTTCACCTATGATTAAAGCTTAAATGGTGAACTAAATTAGCGGACTAAACGTGCTTAAATTCAGGCACTACCGCAACTAAAGTTTATGCATAAGTCCAACTTAAATAGGAACTAATATAATTCCATCTAAGTATGCATTGCTAAAGGCATAATAAAATTGCATAATTTAAAACATAATATTATGCTTAGGACAAATATGCATAAAATTAAACATTAAACTCATATACTCCAAAGAAATTGCATAACTTAAAGCAATTTACAATATGAGATTTTAAAGTATAAACTTAATATTCAAACACCGATGAGTCCAAACCAAAAGAGACCCAACATTTTGAATAATAATATACTGAATATATACTTTGAATTTTTAAACTGTAAGCCCATGGTAAAATGTTTTAATGCATGAAGATCAAATTCATGAGAAATAACTGAATTTACAAATTCAAACAATATCACACCAAAAAGATATGCTATAATTTGTAAATCAAAATCTCGCAAACCCTAATTGCATAATTAAACTTAATATTATGCACTTAATGTGATCGAATGCATAAAACAATCTAAAGAGTATGAACCAACTAAAAAATATGAATTTAAACCAAATATTCATTTATTCATACTTAACCAAATATGGGCAATCAGAACTTAAATCATAATTCCGAGAACTAAATGAATTATGGAATTAATGGCAAAAGTCAATTGCCTAGAAAATAAGTTTTTCCTAAATTACTAAATTGATTCAAAATCACTCTCCATAACTCAGATAATAATATTATTATTATGAATGACAAAATTGCAAATAACCAAAATAGCAATAAATAGCCATAATAATATTATCACATTATGTATGTAGGAGACTAAATATGGAAAAACAATGGTTAAAACCGCTAACATTTATAAACGTTTTCGGATAAAATTTTAAAAACTTGATAAAATTTGAAGTCCGAAAAACATTAATGTCAAGAAAATTATTTTCTGTACTGGAATATTGTCACATAAATTTATTTGGAAACAGTTCAAGGTGCATAACTGAATACCATAACAATATTAATGTCATCATTAATTAATTATTAATAGCAATAAGTAACATTATAATCACTATTAACATTAATAATAATGACAAATCAAAGTATGGTAATGCACCTTTTAATGTTTCCATTTTCCTAAAGATAAAATATGCGACTAGTCCAAATTAGCGGTTAACTGTAACTGTAGCACTAATTATCAATAATAACTGTAAAAGATAATTAATGGCTAACCTTAATGATGCAAACCGCATCTCTCCATTGCGCTAACAACGATGATGATCCACAAGAGAAGAAAAAACTCCAGAGTTCTCCCATCTTCACTGTCGGTGTCACTAGCCTCGATGCAGCGTCCAATGGTACATTTAAAAATTTATTGGTAGGACTTAATTACCAACATTAATAGTCATGTGAAATGAAGTGGTAATCATGCCAATGTACCAAATATAGCAGATTACCATGAAATAATAATTATTCTGAAGGGTAATAAAATAAGATTAGTCCCTAAACTTAATAACAGTAATTAATAATGCCGAATTTTAACTTAATAAATGGCAAAACTGTAATTAAGGAATGCCAAATACAAATCTCAATTTACCACATAATAATTAACCATGACTATTATGATACTTAGGGAGACTGAAGTTAAGGTAATAACCAAATTACCATTATACGGACAATATACCAACTATATTGCTTTTGCCATGAAATTAAGACTTAATATTATTATTAAGGCCCTGCAAACTATTGATAGATTAAAAATTTAATCAACTTAAACAATAGTTATAGTTTTTAATGGCCAAAATAACAATTAAATCCTTAAATCCTTAATGTCTCTAAACAGGCCGAGACAATAATTATAGCACTTTAATCATTCAAATTAGGCTCATAAACCTCAATGGCCCAAGTGAATTATAACATGAATAAAAATGGTCTAAGTACTGAAATAGATCCATAACTTAATATTATTACCAACGATGAATACCAAAATATGGTAGTTAGTAATAATTAAAACTTAATAAACATGTTATAAGGAGCTATAATTATTATTAAAATATCAATCAAAATGGTGGGATCCATACATTAATGACCCAAGATAGGTCCCAAATAGCTTGTTCAAAATAGGTTCTAAAGTTTTTGAGACACATAAACTAAAATGTGCTCAAAATTAAGGAGAAACCAAACAAGCTGCTTTAGTAGGTCATAATACTTAAAATTGACCTAAGGATCCAAAATTGAACGATATTTGATAATGAATTTATGAGTTAATAATATGCTAAATCCAACCTTAATGCATGCTATTATGAATGTATAATTATAACAATAATTTATGAATATACGTGGCATGCTTGAATTTGCATATTAATATATTATTAACTCATATATCCTAAATAAATTGCAATACTTCAGGCAATTTAATATAAACCTCAACATTAAATTAAAATTCAAATAACAAATTTAAAACTTAATATTTGCTCAAAAATGAATAATAATTTAATAATAGCTGAAAGATGAATTAATTTGATCAATTAGCTAGAAAAAGTCTAAATATGATGATGGAGAAGCTGAAGCAAGCCCAATGCAACAAAGCAGGCCCAAGATTTTTTTTTTTAATGTTGGATCAAGTCTGCCCCAATGGGCTTGACCTGACCCAAAACTTAATATAACCCATCATCATCTTCATCTTTAATCAACCACAAAGCCTACTGCCTTGGTAAATCTGCAGCGTCGTCCGACAGTCACTCTAGGCAATAGATTTTATTTTTTATTTTTTTGGCAGAAACTATAACCTTCTCTTAAATGCCGAAATCAAATATCAGCAAACCAAAAAAAAAACAATTATTTGTAATTAATTCAATCAAAACATACATGTGAAATTGCTCAATTATATCTAGACTAAATAGATATATTTTGAATGTAGATTTTGAAGAATTAATATACATTAAAATCATCCTTAATGTTGAAATTGAAACAAAATCAACTAAAAATTAATTCTAGCCTGTCTTAAACCAATTACGGATAATCCATTCAAAATATACATAATATTTTACTCAATTATATCAAAAGATATATTTTTATATGCATATTTTGATGAATTAGAATGAATGTAATTGAAAACCAAAGCATATACTAAACTTCATGTATATGAAATTAATGTTGATTTTTAGGCAATACAATCAACCAGGCAGAGATTATAATGGCTCTGAGACCAAATGTTAGATATACAATAGTCTAACTATATGAACCATAGTATACGAGAAACCTAACCTCGTATGATAGCGGAAGCGTAGCCGTGTTGATCTCCAGCCATAGTTGATGTTCTTGTTGTGTTGCCTCTTAACGGTAGACCGTCAGCCATGTTTTGCCTCAGACCTGACTCAGAACCCTAGATGGTGTATTGGTGTCTACTGAGCGGTCTGAGTACCGTAACTGAATGTGCTATCTAATCCATAATCCTGTATCCCATCAATCCAGACCACTTAATAAGCCTAGTCAACTTGCACCACTTAATTAAGGCCCTAATATATAATATACAATATATATTATAAGGGAAAATCTTACACCATACTGTTTCACATATGCACGCAATAAAGCATCCTCTCTTCAGCTCACCACCGTTGTTTCTGCTTCATTTCCAGGTGCAAACATCACTGCCCATCTCTTGTTACTCTTGCCGTCTGTAGGTGTATTACAGCTTGAAAAATTGTAGCGAGAGAGAGAGAGAGAAAGATGTGTAGCAAGAGAAATATATAAGCTTTTCTTATAAAAGTTCAGAAAATGCCATTTTCGTCACAATCCATTTCTTGTTTCTTTGTAACAGGGAAGTGTATCTATTATAGCTAGAGCAATATGTATTGTAGAGAGAGAGAGAGGAGGGAGGAGGGGGGAGGGGGGGGGGGGGGGGGAGAAATCGCGAATGGTGGAGTGAAAATATCTGGAGGGAGACAGCACGCGAATGGTGGAGGAAGTTTTGTCTTCAACCTCTGTAAAATCTGCAATTCCATTCAACTAAGGTGTGTGTATTTACATGTTTATCCATGGTTTAGACGGAGACACAGTTAATTGGATGGAGGACGAAATCAGGTAAAAATTAGAAAGTTGAGGACTTAATTTGGTAAGAAATATACTCAAGGATCAAATCGGTAGTTTTGCAATAGTCAGAGGACCAAATCGGTAATTAACTCTTTTGTTTATCATTAGTGTTTACCTAAAAATTTCTAAGGTGATACAATTAGACATGGAAAGAAGAATAGTCCATATTTAAATATTCCCTCCCATTTTGTATTCCACGTTTAGTATTTATTGGTAAAATCAACTCTTTCTTCATTACTTATTTTCTTTAGTAATTTTTAATTTTTTAAAAAACTTTTAAATTTAATTATATCTCTACTATACTAATAAGAGCCCAAGAGAGTTAGGCCTATAATGGGTAAAAAAAATGGCGGTCACAGATTTTAATCAAATGAATGGCTCAGATTGATAAGATTTAAATTTTACACTAAAATTTCCTAAAATACCCACACACCGTTACTAATTCCGTTAAAATTTTAAGAATTGTCGTTAGTTCACCGTTAACTTACTCATTGATTTCAATAAAAAAAAAAAAAAGGTCTTAGGTTCGAACCTCATCCCAATCAAAGTTGGCATAATTAGTACAATTTAGAATTATGTGTCCACAATGCCTTTATTCAAAAAAAAAATTATTCATTATCAATAAATTAAATAAGAGAAATAATTGTATTAGTTATATTGTATAAAAATTCTTTATATTCAAATTTATTAATTGATTATATTCGCTACATTGTCCTTACAATGTCTTAATTCAGTGAAAAAAAATTATTCATTATCAATAAATTAATTAAGAGAAATATTTTCATTAGTTATATTGTCTTTATTTTTTTCAAATGTAAAAATTTTTACATTCAAATTCATCAATTGATTATATTCACTACATTGTATATTATCTTTTTTTGTGCACTATTTTTCTAATTAAATATCAAAGTTATAATACAAAATAATGCTATATATTTATTTACCAAGTATTTTATTAATACCATGAAAAAATTAAAAAAAATATAATTAATAAAGCCAACCATATTAACTACTTGAGAGATTTTGTGACAAAGAGAGTATTCAAATCACACAACAAATTGAAGTGAGAACTACCCTGCAATGTCCTTGTTTGACAATCAGCAGCTAGCAGATTATATTAGCGGATTTGACCAACGAATTTATTTAATTATTAACATTGGGTAGAAAAAATGACCGCCAAATTATTAAATCAAATGAATGGTTCAAATTGTTCAGATTTTAATTTTTTAAAAAAATTTTCTAATTTATCCTTAATTATATGATTATCCATTTAACTTTTCCGTTAAATACCGTGAATTCACCGTTAGTCTAATTCTAATATTAACGTCTAATATAGAATTATAATTACACCATTAATCTAATTCTAATATTAAAGTCTTAATAGAACTTAACCACAAATCCTAATGTCGAAATCTCCTCAAACAATATTAGTATATATTTAATATTTTATGCCCTAATTTTTATTTGTTCTCCCTTATGTCCCGTATTTGGTTTCAACCATATACCTATACAATTATTTTATTGACAATTATAATCAATCTTGACTATATTATCTTGCATTTGTAAACTTAGAATTACCTATTTAACCCGCACGGGCTTAGCTCAATGGTTTAGTGGGCAGTATTTGGGAGAAGAGACCAAGGTTTGAACCTCGGCGGCGGCAGTGCGGGAATTATGTCCAAAGTGGGCAGATTCCTTGTTCGCACCGGCATTTGGTCCTGTCTGCTGAACCATTGAGTCACCGTGATTTACAACTTCCTACAATGCTCTGTCGGGTCAGAGTGTGGGGGGCCCTTGGGGTAGGGGACTCAACCTTTGGGAGAAGAATTACCTATTTAAATACGCAAATTCAACCTTCAATTATCTATGCATAAACAATTTCAATATAATCTTGCCTTAATATACTTTAAAGTACTTATTTAAAAAAAAAAAACATTGGGCATTATCCCAATCGTGCAATGCGCGTAAAAAACTAGTACAATAATAATGCTCTACCATTCGGTTATTTCTTGTTGGGCCTATATCTTTTTGGTTACGCATATTGCAAACTAAAAACAACATGCATCGTGTTTAGGAGGTCTATGGGGTGCATGGTTGTAAAAATCGCGCCTAGGCGCTAGGCGGCTCCCAGTCGCGTCGAGGAACGCCGAAATCAGCCTCTTCCGCAGTTGGGCGCCTAGGCGGCCGAACCTCGTTTTTTTTTTTTTTTTTTTTTTTTTTTTTTTTTTTAAGGTTATTCGCCAAAGCAACGTCGTTTTAACGAATAACCTTTAAAAAAATTTGGGTGCCTAGGCGCCCCTTGGGCATGCCTAACGTCTTTTCAACACTGATGGGGTATACACGACTAATATTTACTTGTTTTCCGATTCTATTTCACACGTACCACTTCATTAACGATCCATCCTCGAAATGTGAAACGATCAAAACCTCTCACTCTACCACGCTCACTCTGTCACTATAAATGCATCCATTCCTATTACACATGCATACTCCCACGTAATTGTTATATATATTAAGTCATGGCCATTATATTATCCTATAATCTCTCCACTATCCCACTTTCTCCTTTATTTAGTACTGTATTATGAAGAAGTTATTAGGGAGTGTGTACTATAATGTGGGGATTTAGGTAAGCAATATGTAGAATCAATAATTTTATGACTTCTACTACATCTACTCCCAAATTCCATTTCCTCACTTTTACTTCATAATGTGAAAAATAAAGATTGGATATTTTCATCATTTAGTATTCATTGGTCAAATCAATTCTTTCTTTATACTTATTTTCTTTAGTAATTTTTAATAGTTTTTAATTTTTTTTTAATTTTTAAATTTAATTATATACAATAATCATGCTCTACCATTCAGTTATTTCTTGTTAGGCCTATAATTCTCTCTTTTTTGTTAGGTATATCACAAACTAAAAACAACATCTGTCGTGTTTAGGAGGTCTATGGGGTGTACACGACTGATATTTATATTACTTGATTTCCGATTCTAACTCACGCATACCACTTCATAGTATATCATATTGCTTACATATATTATCCCTACATTATAGTACACACTCCCTAATAACTACTTCATAATACAATTCTAAATAAAGGAGAAATTGGGATACTGGAGAGATTATATATAGGATAATGGCCATAACTTAATATTTATAACAATTATGTGTGGGAGTATGCATGTTCAATAGGAATGGATGCATTTATAGTGATAGACCAAGCATGGCACAATGGGGATTTTTGATCGTTTCACGTTTCGACGATAGATCGTTAATGAAGTGGTACGTGTGAGTTAGAATCGAAAAACAAGTAAATATATGCCGAGCTTTAGGGCAACAAAACCAACATTTCCTTGATGAGTTTTACGCTTCAAAAAGTGTTGCATCTTATAAGCCACCATAATGTTATTTGTAATAAATCAACTCGGTACAAAGGCACTCTGATTTTCTTATATCAGGCAGTTCAAGATAAACTTAAGTATATTGGCTATGGCTTTAGTTACAATTTTGTAAGCCACATTGTAGAGTTCAATGGGTCTAAGATCAGCCATTGTTTCAAGGTTGGCTTTCTTAGGGATTAGAAGTTAGAACAATGTGTGTTTGGTTCAAGTCTTTAGGTAGATGGCTATTGTTAAGAAAATCATTACATAAAGAGACAATACTATTTCCAATAACATCTTAGTACGTATGGAAGAAGCCAGGGTTCAAGCCACCAATACATGAACTCTTATCCAAGTGTATTCCAAAAGCAGCTGCCTTGACTTCCTTGTTTGTGAATTTCCTCACAAGGGCTTTGTTCTAGGAATCTGAAACAATCAGAGTAAGGAATTGCAAAACTGGGGTTTGGTCACATGTTGCATTGTCAAAGAGGTTGATGAAGTAATCCTTGATAAGCTGGTTCATCTCCGAACCTTGCATAACCCAATCGCCTCCAAAGTTGCAAACTCTAACTATAGCATTGTTTCTGCGCCTTTGAGTGACCATGTTATGAAAGTATTTGGAGTTAACAACACCCCCTTTTTACTGTTCCAAGGATCTTGTATGAACCCCTATTGGGGTTGCTCTAATATGGATGCTCTTTGGCATGTGAAACACACTATCATAACAGATTATGATTGGCGAAGATTTTTCCCAAAATAAATGTGATGTCCAAATAGGTTCTCATAAGGATGGGGTCATTAGAATATATTCACATACGATATTCTTCTGTTGAAAATTCTTTTGGTGAAGGAAGGTCTGATAAAACGTATTATATTTATTAATAGAGGTAATTCCACCAGAGGTCTTTTGTCGGGTGGTAATTCTAAATTTAGTCTCAGACTATTATTTTTGTCATTTAACATCCCAGACTATTATTTTTGACACTTTTAATCATTCTCATGACTTTTCATATTTTTAGTAAGGGCATTTTTGTCTTTTCATATTTTTCTTTTGTTATTTTTATGGTTTCAATCGGTTTAATTGGTTTAGGACTTTAGGTAACCTTTGATTTTTAGTAATCATATTTTTCAACTGGTTTTTAGTAAAGTCCTAAACCAATTAAACCAGTTGAAACAAAAAAAAAAAAATAACAAAAGAAAAATATAAAGAGACAAAAATGCGCTTACTAAAAATAGGAAAAGTCATGAGAATGACTAAAAGTGTTCAAAAAATAATAGTCTGAGATTTAAATGACAAAAACGATAGTTTGAGACTAAATTTAGAATTGCCACAAAAAACAAGAGACATATGGTGGAATTAATTCTTTATTAATATAATAAATTTTGATCTACCAAGGACCTTGTGGTCCAATGGTACCAAGTTGAACTCCCACATGGGAGGTTGTGCATTTGAGTCTCAGCTCAGTAGGTTGAGAAAGTAATTATGAACATATACCGCATTGTAATAGAGTTAATAGTATTCAAAAAATAATAAATTTTGATCTACAAATTTTCACTAAACTAATGTAATAAATTTACATATTAGATTATATATTTAAGATGATAGAGGAGATGATATCTATTAATGGATATATATAATAGAATTTTCATATATTGATATATTGATAGGATATACAATTCTTGACTACACTATTACAAAGTTTACGAAAGAATTTTTACATACTAAAAATCTCAAGGTACTCATTTGGTGAATTTCTCATAAAAGCAACCTGAGAAATTTGACATATTTTTGTATCTCAAAAGTTATAGTTTGATCACCTTTATTGCATAGTAAGAAAAATCAGAAACTTTTATGATAATGTGTTTCACACACTTGAAGAAGCAGACTTCGCCGCCCACGGACCAACTTGCACTTTAGACACTAATGTGTGTGTGCCCGCGTGTACGTGTGCGTGTGCGTGTAAAACGTGAGGACTAATCACGACCACCAATCAATGTTCATCAATGGTTGATGAGTTTAGTAAAAAAATACATGATCAATTTTATATTGATGAACATTGATTGACGACTATGACCAGTCCTCACTTTTTACAGGAGGACACTATTCTCATTTGAACCTTCATACACGCACAACCAATGTTCATTAATGGTTGAAGATTTTAATTAAAAAAAAATACATTGTCAATTTTATAATTATTGACAAAAAATGGAGGACAAAAAATATTTGTTGACGAAGGACAAAAAACGGTTATACCACAATAACGTTAGGACCAACAAGAATGTTTTTTAAAAAAGGACTAAATGTGAAATGATACACATAAATCTAGAACCACAAAAAGAAAATGACTTAACACTTAGAACTGAATAGACCAAAATAGCTATTGTATTTAATGCTATTTAACCAATTTTATTGATATAAGATAAAAAATAATGATGGTACTATAATATTAGGACCAAAAGAGACTCCAATATTCCAATTAAAAAAGAAATTAACTCAAAAAAAAAAAAAATGCCGGGTCTCATTTGGTGCCTGGTGGAGTGGTGGACCGGTGGTTCAGTATCCGGGTCCGGGTCGTCGAGATTGCGGTTTCATATCCAGAATACTCTCAGTCGCTCAGGTTCCCATTTGCTTCTCTCCCGCAAAGGCATCAATGGCAGTCTCTTTCTATCCTACAATCTCTTCTGGTCTACCGACCCGGACCGGATTCGCACAGTCTTCTCTAAGGTTCTTCTTTTTGTTCATAAATACGTATAAAATTTTAAAACAAATTCTATTCCATTTAGTCGTATGTAAACATATAATCTTCTTCTTTGCAGCTGCGGGAGCAAAGTCTATGTTGGGTTAAGAGTTCAATCTCCAAGTCCGTGTTCTCTGCCCTTTTTGAATATTTCTTCAATTTTTGGTTCTCGAATTCTTTATTGTTTGTTTTGAATAAATGGATTGAAGTTCACGTTTCATTGTAATTTATGTTTGGGCAGATTTTCGTGGACTTTCTTCATCTAATATAAATGTTGAATTTCACAACAAGGTTTATAGAAGCATTGAGTCCAGGTGATTTCTGGTACTCCGATTTCTTGGTTTTCATTCAAATGGCAAAAAATTGAAGTCTTGAATAACTAGGGTCGTCTATTTCAATTTTGAATTCTTCTTTCCCCCCCTTATGAATTATGAGTAAAGCTTATAGAGTGTAGTGACTTGGAGTTGGACTGACAATTATATGCATAGTACTGAATCTTGTGGTTTCAGTAGATGTGGTTTTTTGTATCTACATTTCATGTCAAGATTGCTTTAGTAATCAATGGTAATATCTGTGGAATTTTCGATGCTCAAGTTTAATGCATTGCTTGAGATTTAATATCAATTTTTTTTTTTTTTTTTAATGAATACTCCGTATATGTTTGTTTTAACTAATAAAAATAAAATAAAATTATTTCCTTGTTTTTCCTTTTCCACCTTTCATATGGGTGCATCTCTTTGCCTTCTAGTTATCTTGCAAAATATTTTAAAGTGACCCTGAACTTTGCTTGTATATGTATACATGCATAATACTTCAAGTCTTACAACTCATTATTTAAGTCTATAACTCTTTCAGAAAGCCTGGATAAGATGATTTAGTTAGACTCATGTTTACACCAAGTCAACTGCCATTAGGTTAGTTAGGTTGGGTAACAATAGATGGAAATAAATCACTTTCTTCTCAAACGCGTGAAATAACTCTCAGTTATAGTTATTAAAATTTAAAAATCATAAAACCCCAGAAATTGTTCTTGAAGATGTTCTAGACTCATCCTTTCAGAAAAGCATTGTACTACACATATCTCTTTGCATTTTTCTAGGGCCTGCTTTTTCTCAAATGACTTTAAATTAAGACTTTTGCTTGTCTGTTTGAGAAAGTAGACTTAGACATTAGGTTTGGTTTAAATTTATTTGATTGGCTTTTTATATTGGAGTTTGGTTTATGCAACGTTTCAGATTTTTACGTTATTTCAATGACTTTCTCCTATATTTTGATTCATTTTGGTTTAAGGCTGTTAGTTTGACTTTGATGAGTTCATATTAGAGCTTTGGTGTTGAGGCATTCCATAAATCTATTGGATATATCTCCTTTCCTTGTCAATGCTTAATATAATTTCACAGTTTTTCTTCTTGCTAAAAGTTAAAAATTGAAAATTGATATAAAGTTAACTGCATATCAAAGGTAAAATCCGACAACTGAAAAGTATGTCCTGTGATCCATAACAGATAATATAAATATGTTTTTGTGTGTGTAAATAAATAATTTCATAGAACTTTTGCGAACTTATCATGTATATAACATGCTATAGTAGTTTTTTTTTTTTTTTTTTTTTTGGGTGCCTAATCTCAAAGTTTTCAATTTGATTGCCTCTTGATTCATCATGTTATGATTTTAACTTTTTATCCTAATCCCAGTTTCAAACCTGGTCTGAGATCTGTGCATATTGACATATTCCAAACTTACATTTGATTATATAGATCTAGACGAGTCCATCTTGCATCATTCATCATCAAAAGATACATCAGAAGATAGGCCATTGATACTATCTTATTGATTTTATTGATTTCTAATTTTTATGCTGACTTATAAAAGATGCACATCTTTCCGTATATGACATCTTATATAGTTTAGTGATGAAATGGTCACCCGTTGATTGTTACTTCATGCTTTCTTGGCCCTTTAGCATTCTTTCTGAAGGCACAAGCAAGTTTCATTGCTGCGTATATCTTCCATTTTAAAGTGTTTTATGTAAATGCAATATTTTATTAAAATCACAGTTGTTTCTCCATTTGCAGAACTTGTGAGAGTAAACCAACTCGTGGTCGAGTTTCCATGATGCCCATAGGAGTGCCAAGAGTGCCTTACCGAAATGCAGCTGAAGGGACTTGGCAGTGGGTTGACTTGTGGAATGCTCTTGTAAGTTGCATCATGAATGATTAATGCATATTCACTTGACTAATCTTCCTTTAAGTATCATCATCAGCATTGGTTGATAAAAGATATCTGTTGAGCCATTGATGTATACCACTGATATTTTATGAAAACCCCTCTGCAATAATTCTGTTACCTTTTCAATGGTTTATAATCATGTGTACTTAATTTTACTCCGTAATATATTACTAAATATTTTTCCAAACTGAAGACATCTATGATTCTGGTTGCAGTATCGTGAACGTGTTATCTTCATTGGGCAAAACATAGATGAAGAGTTCAGCAACCAAGTATTGGCCACAATGCTTTATCTTGAAAGTATTGATGATTCAAGAAGATTGTATATGTACATTAATGGCAATGGTGGTGATGTGAGTTCTTTGAATTGTCTCCTTAGTATTCTTGTTATTTTGTTCCTTGTTGATTTTCTTCTCATTGTTTGATCAAACTTACCTTACAGCTTACTCCGAGCATGGCCATCTATGACACAATGCAAAGTTTAAGAAACCCTGTTTGTACACACTGTGTGGGATATGCCTATGGTCTGGTTGCATTTCTTCTTGCAGCTGGGGAGAAGGTACTATTCCTGTCTCATAAAAGTTTCTTATGTCAAATAGACGTGATTTTTGTAAAGCTTTTAAAATTGTTTTATGCTTACTACTGCAAAATATCCTAACCTTTTGTGCAATTTTCTACTATATCCAATGCTTTTTGTTTAGAGTATTATATCCAAATGTTTCTATCTCAGGTTTAAGCAACTTAAGCCAAGAACCCTCCATTTAAGCAACTTAATTTTCTATCTCAGGTTTCATTTTGTATTATAAATAATCTTCAGAAACTGATGAATAAAGAAAAACTTCTCCATGCTGGATATTTTGTGTAGTTTATAGTTCTCTGCATAGATGACATAGTTTTCATGAATCGCAGAACTCACTTTATGTTGTAAAGCTGAAACTAAAGATCTACATAGTTTATGCCCTTGTTTTGCACTGTGTAGGGTCATCGCACTGCAATGCCTCTTTCAAAAGTTGGCTTAGAGGCTCCAGCTGGTGCTGTTCGTGGTCAGGTTTGATTCCAACATTTCTAAGAAAGCTTGTTGCCGATTATTACTCTTTTTAACTTGGGGGGTGTGGTTGAGTGGAAGTGACTTGTCCATCCTTAACCAAACATCAAGGGATCGATCCTTGCCTTTGGGTATGGACCAGCCTTAAATCTCCAGGCCAGCTATCCCACCCTTAGAGGTGCCTACAATTCAACGAGGAGATTAGTTACTGTATCCGACGGTGAAGACACTGGTTTACACCCAAAAAAAGAAAGATTATTACTCTTTTTTAACTTGGGGGGTGTGGTTGAGTGGAAGGGACTTGTCCATCCTTAACCAAACATCAAGGGATCGATCCTTGCCTTTGGGTATGGACCAGCCTTAAATCTCCAGGCCAGCTATCCCACCCTTAGAGGTGCCTACAATTCAACGAGGGGATTAGTCACTGTATCCGACGGTAGAAACCCTGGGTTACACCCAAAAACGAAAGATTATTACTCTTTTTGTGATTCTCGTGCATGTGAATGCTCTTTAGGCCGATGACGTACAGAACGAAACAGAGGAGCTTATCAGGATTAAAAATTACCTTTTCAAGGAGTTGTCTGAGAAGACAGGCCAACCTATTGAAAAGGTACATTTCTGCTTTGGCATTTCATTAATCTTCATTAACTTTGTAGTAATGTAAAAGATCCTTTTTGTTTAAGACTAAATACAGGCAGGGAATAAGCGCACGATCCTCCCAAATCTGAATCTTCTACCACTCTCATAGGTTTTAACCATTGATAAATGATGAACCTTAGTAATCAGTTTAGTATCATTTCTGAGGATTTTATCTGCGCTTTTTTCCCTATACCTGACATTCATTCAGTATGCTCGTTATATTATTCTGTTTTACTCAAAATCTGCAGATCCAAAAGGACTTGAGCCGGCTGAAGCATTTTGATTCCCAAGAAGCTCTTGAATATGGTCTTATAGATCGGATAGTTAGGCCTTCAGATTTCAAGGACGATTCTGCAAGGAAGGATTCTACTGTTGGTCTTGGTTAGTTTGTATGTAGTGTCTGAATTTACTAAATTAGTGACTTTTTAATGGCTTTTGAACTTGCAAAGTTTATAATTTGATTAGTACACTTGATGAGTTGTTATGTTTTTAATTGATCCAAGGCTCGAAAAATCCCAGCTTGCATTTCTTGATTTAGATATGAAAGTAATTCAGTTTGATAATTGTATTTTAATTTTATATAAATTTCTTTAAGTTTAGTGATCGTTTTGCTCTATACTTTTCAATTTGAAACTTGGGAGTTCGAAATGTATTTTAAAATTATTAAAGTAGTTTATTTATATGTTTTGGGATATTAGTTTTTGTAGAATAAATTAGATAGTTATATGTACAAATTATATTGTTAGGGAGAAATGGTAAATCTTACTTTTTTTTGTTTTTTGTTTTTTGTTTTTTGTTTTTTTTTGTTTTTTGTTTTTTTGTTTTTTGTTTTTTTTTTTGTTTTTGTTTTTGTTTTGTTTTGTTTTGTTTTTGTTTTTGTTTTGTTTTGTTTTGTTTTTGTTTTTTTTTATTTTTTATTTTTTATTTTTGCTTTTAATGTTTCCTCATTTTTTTTATAACATTTGAATGTGAAATATATCATTTTTAAATTATTAAAGTAACTAATTTTTTAATTTGAAATATGTCTTATTTTGCAATTTAATGTCTAGTTGAGTATATCATCTGGATGATTGTTCGAGTACAAAACCTTTCGGATAGTAGCTGTTTCATTAACCAAAACTATTTTGGTTTCATTAGTCTCTTTAGCGAATTTGCGTACTGCCTTGCATACCCTTTGCATAAGTTTCTTCTGCTCCTTAGCGAATTCATTGAATTGGGTAGCACTGACAACAAAGGTTGGTTTCAGAACATGAGAAGCTTTTGGAGATTGTACCTGCTCAAGGTTTACAGAAAACAACTTATCCGAACTCATACTAGTTGGTGCTTCTCGGTTTCCACTAAAGCTGGATGAGTCATCAGACCGGATTCTGGAACAATGCCTTCATCTCCAACTTGCATTGAAGGCTGTTCATGTACACGAGAGGTAGTTCGGTTGCCCTCACCATTCGGTTCTACAACTTCTCGAATGATTGATGATGGAGGGAAGCTTACTAGAACTTCCACCTCTCGAGGCAATTCACCACTCGGTTTTTCAACCTCTCGAGTGGTTGGAGAATTTCTCAAAATGTTACCCGGTGGGGTAGCTTCACTGTTTGGTTCTTCAACCTTTCGAGCAGGTGCAGATTGACTATTCGCTGCAAATGCTGTCTCAACCACTCAGCCTAACAAATTTGTGACGATTCGGTGAACACATTCTTCACCATTTGTTGTGTCCTCGGCTTGATCATTCGCATGAACATTCGGTATTTCAGCCTTAACAACAACTTCTTGATCAGCAGCGTCAACAACTTCATCAGCAACGACTCGGCTAGCTACTTCATCAACCTCTCGGACTGGACTTCTCGGTGGACTTGGAATAACATGGCTTGGTCCAGCTTGAGGGTTGGGATCAATGAACTCTGCTTCAAACCGAGAGAAAGCCTGGGCTTTCCTCATTTCTTTGTTGAAGGCTTTCTCGGTTTGAGGAGGGATTTGCACCTCATCTTCTATTACTTTGACTTTGCCTTTCTCTGCTTTTCTTTCCTCCAACTTTTGCACATAAACTCTGTGGATCTCGTCGATGTTGGTGGCAAGAGGGATGGAGGAAGTACCCAATCACTATAGGGAGAACTTTTCCTCGGGCCACATGCGTTGCAAGCCTTCTTCAATGACATTAAGGTTTGATATGTGTACTTTTGCCATTAGGTGACCCTAATCAGCTCCGCAAGCAAGTCCTCATCTATAGACATAGCATTGTTCTCACCAGCATATAAGGCCTCTGGAATTTCATCATCGGCCATTTGTTGAGCCAATTTAGTATCAAATCAATTGTTGAAGTGGTTGGTTCATTGAATGTGCCTTCACTTTCAATAGCAGCAGCATCGCCGACTTCACGAGCAATCCTTGCAACGACATCAGCTAGGTTCTCGCTCACCACATCTTCTACTTGCGTAGGTTCTAGTGGGATTGACATCAGCTAGGTTCTCGCTCACCACATATTCTACTTGCGTAGGTTCACCACATCTTCTACTTGCGTAGGTTCTAGTGGGATTGGCTGATGTCGAGCAATAACTGCGTTAAATCTCTTTGTTAAGAAACACTTATTTTTAATACCATTGACTCTATTACAATGTAGTATCTATTCATAAATACTTTCTCAATCAAATGAAGCACAAAGAGCTAATATATCGTCTCCACTGAGACTCGAAACGTTAAGAAACACTTTATTTACTTATTTATTGCATCTATGTTCATAGAGTTTCCTGTGGCATGAAAATTGAAATATCTTAGGACTAAAAATAAATGTTACGATTTGAAATTTGATAGAATTTTACATGTAATTAACTATGTCGTACCTTATTATTATTATTATTATTATTATTATTTAAAATCGCAAACTTGTTGGAGAACTAGAAGGGCAGAGTAGTCATTTTATAGCTTCTTTAATTTGTTGCACTGTTGTAACCGCTATCAACCACCAATCCCCCTTGTACATATAAGCTCTCTTCTCTCTGTTGTGGTCTCCATTGAATAAACTGGTGTTTTCTCCTCCTTTATTCAACTTTACTCTTTGTATCATGGTATCAGAGCCATACGGCTGAGCTTCGACGAAATGAACAAGTTCAGCTCCTATGCCGCCGTCGTCACCGGTGAACCAGAACAGGAGGCGCCTCTAGGATCGGCGTCAATTGCACACTCACCGCTGCTTGCAACATCCGCCACGAATCCACAGAGGATTCGGACTCCGCAGAGGAGCCTATTTCAACAACAACAACAGAGAGCTCAAACCTTGGAAGACCTCGAGAATCCGCTCCTCTTCAGCAGCAGTGGCAATCCGAACAATGTTTTGGTGAGTCCGCCATTGCTAGGCAGCGCGAACTATGGATCCTGGAGAATCTCAATGAAAATCGCCTTAGAGGTGAAAAATAAATGGTGTATCGTCGATGGGAGCATCACTGCGCCGGCCAGAGACCACTTCCAGTTCGCTGCTTAGAGACGGTGCAATCTCATGGTATGTTCGTGGTTTTTTAAATCTGTTCATCCTAGTATTGCGCAGAGTATTATGCATTTGGATAAGGCCAAGGAAATTTGGGAAGATTTAGAGCCCCGATTCTCTCAATGTGATGCACAAAGAATCGCTGCTCTGCAAGATGAGATATACAGTTTGAAGCAAGGAAAATTGTCTGTTAATGACTATTACACACGATGCCGAACACTATGGGAAAGGATGAACGCCATAAGGCATCTGCCGTGTTGTAAATGTGAACCGAAATGTTCATGTGACTTTGTTTCTCAGATCAGGAAGGAGCGGGATGTAGATCAAGTCATCCGCTTCTTGCAAGGGCTCAATGAGGACTATAACAGCCTTAAGTCCAATATTTTGGTCCTTGATCCTTTACCTGAAGTGTATAAGATCTTCGTTATGGCCGAAAAGGTGGAAAGGCAGACTGCCTTGGCAAACTAGAACCTAGGCAGCATTGAATTCTCTAAGGCCAACGCAGTGCAGCAAGACCAGGAAGTGTCAGGTGAGACCGTAGCAGCTATAAACTCCTATAATCCTAACAATTTCAAAAGGAATGGGACTGGAAACAAGGCAGCGAAGTGCACATTTTGTGGAATGAGTGGGCATACTGTGGATAAGTGTTTCAAGAAACACGGTTACCCTCCGGGATGGATCCCGGGATACAAATCAAAGGGAAGGCAAGTGGCCTCTGCAAATTCCAGTTCAACTAGCTTGGATTCAACCACATCTGATCAGTTGGAGAAGCTGATTTCTCTCCTTTAGATTCAAACTGGACAAAATCAAATTGTCAAAACCTCAGCTGCTGTGTCTCTAACTCCTCGATTCCATGAGGACAACTCGACAAATGAAGGCAAGTATTCTAATACTCGTGTTAATTCTGTTGCGTTATCATCCTCTACTTGGATATTAGACTCAGGAGCATCTGATCACATAGTATGTTCTGCTGATTACTATGATGATTATCATGTCATGCATAATAGTGAAGTAAGTCTGCCTACTGGGAAGTCTATACCTGTCAAACATGTAGGGGATATTAAATTGAATGAGCAGCTATGGTTGAAGGGTGTTCTGCACATCCCATCCTTCAAATTTAACCTGATCTCTGTGAGTAAACTCCTACGCGACACTTGTTATAATGTTGTATTCACATCTGGGCAGTGCTTGATTCAGGATGCTCTTGGAACGACACTTGGTTTGGCTAAGCTTGTGAGTGGTTTGTACCTGCTGGTGGAACCACCAAGACCAAAGAAAGTTACTCATAACATCGTAGCATCACAATGTAATAGTGGTGAGATTTGGCACCAAAGACTAGGACACTTCCCATTTAATAAACTACATTTTTTGAAAGAGATCAAGAATGTTTCTGTCAAAAATTCTGTTTGTGATGCTTGTAATCTTGCTAAACATAAAAGATCACCATTTCCCCTCAGTGTTACAATTTCGAAGGCAGCCTTTGATCTTGTTCATGCCGACATATGGGGACCATTTCCAGTTTGTTCGTTGAAAGGAGAACGTTTCTTCTTAACTTTGGTTGACGACCACTCACGGTTCACCTGGTTACACCTTATGAAAAGCAAAGCAGAAGTGAGACAGTTTATTATAAAGTTTCATGCCTGGGTCCTTACTCAATTTGGGAAGCTCATTAAAGCCTTTTGAACTGATAACGGGGCAGAGTTCAACATGGCTGAGTTTTTTGCAGAGAAAGGGATCATTCACCAAAAGTCATGCGTTTACACACCACAGCAGACGCAATAGTTGAACGGAAGCATCAACATGTTCTTAATGTAGCAAGATCTATCCGGTTTCAAGCCTCCTTGCCTCTTGAATTTTGGGGGCAATGTGTAATGCATGCTGTGTATCTTATTAATCGATTGCCTTCACCAGTCATTGGATTATCTAATCCCTTTCACAGGTTATATGGAAAGGATCCTGATCTCATGTGTCTCAAGACTTTTGGTTGTCTCTGCTATGTTGCAAATCTTTCTCCCTCCAAGCACAAAATGGATCAAAGAAGTAAGAGGTGTATTTTTGTGGGCATGCCTGCCTACACTAAAGGTTATCTGATGTATGACTTAGAAGAAAAGAGCATATTTGTGTCAAGAGATGTGAAGTTTTATGAATTTGTGTTCCCTTTTTCTTCACATGAATTTTCATCAGATGAGGGGCATGATCCTATATTTAATGGTCCATCTCTCCCTATTATTCCCACTAACACTCAGCTTCATTATGAACCTTTTTTTGATAATTCCAGAATGCAGATGTCCACTGCCAATGAAGGTGAGAGTGGGGCTGGTTCATATCAATCTCTTGATTATGGTGCACCCACCATAGACCATGAAGTTGAGCCAGAGGTTGAGCAGCAAGGGGTGGAAAATCAGGCAGAAGTTGAACAGCTTTCTAGTTCTGATGATATGTGCAGAAATAATGATGAGAGTGTACAACATATTTCACATGAGTTAGCCAATGCTGATATCCAACCAAGAAGATCGACTAGACAAAAGTAGTTTCCGAACAAGCTTCAAAACTATCTTTGTGAAGCTGTGGTTAGTAAAGGATCATCTCCACACTCCCTTTCCAAGGTCATAACGTTTGATGTCCTAGAGCCATCACACAAGTACTTCTCTATGGCTGTTACTGCTGCTACTGAACCAACTTCTTACAATCAAGCCATAAAGGAGCAGCATTGGAGAGAGGCTATGAAAATAGAAATTCAAGCTCTCCAAGACAATAATACATGGGAGTTAACCACCTTACCTGCAGGAAAGACACCTATAGGGTGTAAATGGGTCTACAAGGTGAAGTTAAAAGCTGATGGTTCGGTTGAAAGATACAAAGCACGTCTAGTGGCAAAGGGGTACACTCAACAGTTAGGTGTTGATTATATTGAGACGTTTTCACCAGTTGCTAGAATCACAACTATTCGGACCTTCCTGGCAATTGCAACTTCGAAAGCTTGGAATATTCATCAGCTGGACATAAATAACGCTTTTCTACATGGTGATTTAATGGAAGAAGTTTATATGACTCTGCCTCCCGGTTTCCAGTCTGAACAACCAAACCAAGTGTGCAGGCTGCTTCGATCTCTCTATGGTCTTAAACAAGCAAGCCGCCAGTGGAACGCCAAGTTAAGTAAAGCTTTGTCCAGTATGGGATTCACTCAGTCCAAGGCTGATCCATCCTTGTTCACAAGAGGACATGGGACACGAAGATCCATAACTGGTTTTTGTATTTTCCTTGGCTCTTCCCTTATCTCTTGGAAGTCTAAGAAGCAGCCAACAGTGTCTAGATCTTCATCTGAAGCCGAATACCGGGCTCGTGCCTCATCAGTTTGTGAAGTACAATGGATAAGTTTTTTACTTGCAGATATGCAGAAGCCTGCAGTAGTCTTTTGTGACAATAAATCTGCCGTAGCCATGGCTGAAAACCAAGTGTTTCACGAGAGAACGAAGCACATCGAGATAGATTGCCACCTCGTCCGAGAAAAAGTCTCCCAAGGCTTAATCAAGCTGCTGCCAGTCTCATCATCTAACCAAGTAGCAGATGGTTTCACCAAACCTCTTCCCATCACCATGTTCAGAACGTTCGTCTCTAAGCTGGGCATCCAGAACCTGCATGCGCCACCTTACGGGGGGTGTTGGAGAACTAGAAGGGCAGAGTAGTCATTTTATAGCTTCTTTAATTTGTTGCACTGTTGTAACCGCTATCAACCACCAATCCCCCTTGTACATATAAGCTCTCTTCTCTCTATTGTGGTCTCCATTGAATAAACTGGTGTTTTCTCCTCCTCTCTTCAACTTTACTCTTTGTATCAAAACTTGACAAAAATAACTTTCATGATGCTTGATTTATTATTGAACTTAAATGTAATGATTATACTTTAAACATATTAATTAATCAATCATATATAAAATTTTCCATTTGTTAAATTATTTTTCCCTACACACACGCACACAGATGCCCAGGAACAAACTAAGAACCAATCGTAACCGTTCACATGTTCAGATTTAACGGATCAGATGTAATTTAAAAAAAAAAAAGACATGGTAACATTTTCGTAAATAACTTGATCTTTGGTGCAAGTAACATGTGTTAAAAGTGCAAGCAACTAGTGCAAATGTGCAAGTAAAAAAGTGCAATTAAAATCACTTAAAAGTACAACCATTTTCACTTATTAGTGCAAGTAATTTACCCATTTAACATTGATGCACCTAATGATAACGTCTTTCACATTGGTGCACTTAATGATAAAGTTTGGTGCAACTAATAATAACGTTAGGTGCATTTAATATTGTTGCTTAGTGTACATCGTTTGTTGCACTTTTAATACATTTTACTTGCACTTAGATGCACTACTTAAAGTTGTTACTTGCACTTTAAAATTTAATTATTTACGAAAATACCATTGTATTTAAAAAAAAATATTTTTGATCCGTTAGATCTAGACACGTGGACGGTTGTGATTGATTCTCAGTTATCTCGTAGGCATGTGGTTCTTACCCAGGGACGGAGGCACATGGACAATGCAGGGGGCCTTGCCCCTCCCCCTCCCCAAATTTTTTTAATATTATAATGTCACTTAGGAAAGTGAAAAAGTGGAAAGTGTAGAAATTTTCTCCCTCATCAAAATGTTTTGTCCCTTTTTTCCAAAAGATTGAATCCGCAACCCTAAGGGCCCTCCACCCCGAGCCGACAGGGTATTTGGGAGGATGTAAATTACGGTGACTCAATGTTTTGTCCCCTTCAATCAAGCTTTTAGAGTAAATTTTATACGTATTTTTGTTGGCTTTCAATCTCATAACAGACAAGTAGACAACAGTTCACATCTTTTTCTTCATGCTACAAGTCTACAGTAATTTTTCCTTTTTCTTTTTGAATCTTTGAATCATTTGAATTTTGATGAATTACTCTAGTGTTCCTTCAAAACTGATTTATTTTCAAATTAATTATTTTTTCTAGAGATTTTTTTGACGAATTTGAAGGTTTTAATTACATCATAAATCAGCTAGCCGATCTCAACCCTTTCGATGAAGAAGAGCAAGAAGTCAATCCATTTTTGGTTACCAACTAACCGCCTCTTCATTTGCCGCTTCTTCCTCTTTCACTGCAGATTCTTAGCTCTTTTTTGTTTTCTGGTTATTATGCGTGATTTGTTGACAGATTATGGTATATTGCAGAGTTCGCGGATTGTGATCTAGATCTAAATTTTAGTAAATTTATAATATATTGATTATGTTGAAATATGTTAAATGGATATCAACGTATTCGATTTAGTAAACTTATATCGTCGTTGGCCCCCCGCACCCTCCCATCCTGGCTCCGTCCCTGTTCTTACCCATCCTTTCCTATAAATAAATAAGTAAATAAATAAATAAATAAATAAATAAATAAATATATATAGGGAAAATGGCACTTTTTCCCCCTGAGTTATATACTTATAGCATTTTTTCCCCCTAAGTTATTGAAGTGGCTGTTTTTCCCCCTGAAATGTTAAATGGACATATTTACCCTTAAACTAAATATTTAATTTATTTTTTCTCCAACAAATTATAACCATAATTTGGTTCAAACTAAACAAACACTATAGCAACCAAACCGAAATATTCCAATTACAATTTAGAATCGAAATTCGATATTTAGAGTTTATTAAAATCGTGAACCGGAACGGACGGTTCATGTTCCGAACTGAAAAAATAAAATACATTTATTGTTGAATTTAGACTATTTTAAAATAAAAAATAAAATTTTAAAATAAAGACGGTTCAAAACCGCGAATCAGATTCGGAACCGCCGGTTCACGGTTCAAGATTCAATTTTTTTGATACATAATTTTAATACATTGACATTTAAATATTGGGTTCTAGATCTGAATTATAACCGTAAACTATTAATTCGATTGCTTTAGTATCCGGTTCAATTCAAATCGAACCGTGGTCATCCCTACGTATACGCAATAATTTGTTGGAGTAGTAAAATAAATAAAATGTTTACTTTAAGGGTATAAATGTCAATTTAATATATCAGGGGGGAAAAAGCACCACTTTTAGAATAATTGAGGGGGCTAATGTGCTTACCTAAATAATTGAGGGGGAAAAAGTGCTATAAGTATATAACTCAGGGGTAAAAAGTGTAATTTTCCCTATATATATATATATATATATATATATATATATATATATATATATATATATATATATATATATATATATATATTACTTTGTTTTTATAAATATCATTATTTACAATTAATGAAAGACACATACAACATAAGCAAAAACTTGTGTAAGATCGTCTCACGGGTCTCAATTCGTGAGACAGGTTGGATCTTTAATTAATGAGATAAAAAATCCGACTCATTAATTAAAGATTTGACTCGTTTTTTGGATTGAGACCCGTGAGACGAATCTCACACAAGTATTATCCTACAACATATTAATTATATTACCTTTGAAATAGGCATTGGCCTGGATCTATACTAGTTTATAACTTACTCCGTAATAAACAATTAAATGCTCAAATTTTTTTAAAAATTAAATATGAAAAATAACATTTATAATTTAAAAATAATTAAAGAACTAAAAAATACAAAAAAAAAAAAAATCACTTATAATTATAATGGTATTTTTATATGTGGTCGTATATCCAATTTTAAGTTAAATATAGGTGGACAACAGCACATGCATGCCACATATGTCTAGAACACCAAGACACCAAGTATAATTATAACATTTAATATGAACTTACATTATTTTTAATTCACCGACTATAATAAAACTTTTTACACTAATAATTTTTTACAAAGTAATATCTATTTTATACTTTTTCAGTTTCACCAACACGGTTTAATTCTATGACTGTCCACTTGAAATAGAAACAGAGATGCTATCATACTACATAGTAATCGTCCCATTTTTATTATTATTATTATTATTATTATTATTATTATTATTATTATTATTATTATTATTATTATTATTATTATTATTATTATTATTACTATTATTATTATTATTATTATTATTATTATATATTTCGATTTGTGCGTGCCACCATGTATAATTGTATATACATAGTTGTATTGTAATAAACGTCGCTATTTGTATTCATACTTGCAATCATAACATGCCATCAAACATATATAGACTTTGTAGAGAAAGTTTGCACATGTTCTCAACATATAATTTGATTCTTCTGTAATGCTTGTGTTCAAACAAAATATAATGAAGGGATGAATAGAAAGTTGGGAACAGAAAAGGAAATGTGGAATAATTCCCACCTTCCCCTTCAAAATGTCTTTGAAAATTTTCTCAAGCGATAGAGAGATCTTTCATTGTGAGAAAATGACATGCAATCATAATGCATGTGTTAATTTATATCAACAATTAATTGTGATTATTAGACTTGTAACAAGTGTTTATTAGAACGACAATTACTAATATTATATTCATATATTTATCATCTCTAACAACCTCATTCATATTTACTTCCATTTTAAAAATAAAAGATCATATTTTATTTTTAGTATGTCGTAAAATTTTAGAAGTAACCGTATGAATAATTCTATATTCCTACAATAAAAGTTCTTTAAAAAAGGTATGTATTTTTGTTTTAAGCTAGAGAAAGAATACATACATACATATATATACTGGTTCAAATGCGGCAGGCCTTCTTGTGTGGCCGTGCAAATTACACTATTAGGTATGCATAAAGGCACCACAACGTATTCAAAAATGTCCCATGTTGAAAATGCACAAATGTACCACAACCTTGGGACGTGTGATAATTATGCCCATTAGGTATGCATAAATGCACAAGTTTACAACGTGTTCAAAAATGCACCATAGTGAAATGCACAGATGCACCACACCCTAGTGTATTTCTGAACACGTAGTGTTGCATTATTGTATACCTGTTGGTTACATGACATCATGACTGCACGAGAAGATCTGTCCACACGAGAAGATGTGTGCATTATTTTCCTTCTTCAAGTGCACATATATGTTTGTCTCTTCGAGTTCATAGTTTCTCTTCAAGTACATATTCTTTATTAGCTTATACTCAAAATATTAATTATGGTGCATAACTTTAAACTTTGAGGTGCATATAACTTTAAACCTATGATTGGTGCATAACTTTGAACATTCAACTGCATAAATTTTGTTTTTTCAGGTACATAAGTTTTGTTCTGTCAAATGTCATGTTTTGATCTTTAAGTTCATAACTTAAAACCTTCACACACACACACACACACACACACACACATTAGAAATGCTTGACGGTGCAAATAGAAATGCTTGACATTGCATATCAAAGGTATGAGAACATAGTACTCCTGTAAAATGTGAGGACTGGTTTCAGCTGTCCATTAGATTTCATCAATGTTAAGGTTTTACATTTATTAAAAAATTTTAAGTTTTCAATATTTTATAAAAAGAACTCCATCTTTTTTCATATTATTTTCCAACAACCATCATATAGGCTTGCGTTCAAGTGAGAACCACTCCTTAGGTGAGAACGTGTGAACTACTACATCAATGTACACAATCTAATATTTCAAGCACCCAATGCACATAATCTACCCTGGAGTAGATTGTGTGAATTTATGTAAATTTTCTCGTTCTCACTTACAATACATGATAGTTCTCATTTGAACGAAACTATATATACACACACATACACACACTTCTCCCCATTATTTTTAAAATTGATATGTTTATAATAAATTGGACAATTATTTTGGGAGTGAGAGAGCATTTTTTATGAGAAAGAGCCCTATATATTGAACTTTTTATTAAATCAAGAAGATATTTGTATTGCATGTGTTACACATTTCTAAGAGAAGTTAATTTTATATGACTTGAATTGAATGATGACACCTTATGATCACTCTTACTTGAATATGTCTACATGTCTTTTAGATTAATGACTCTCCCACATATACTTAAGTCACTCCACTCGACTTAATCAGTATTGCTAGTGCCGGTAAATTTAATTTATATAATCTTTATTTTGTTATTTTGTTTTCCATATATATAAGTTTTAAATCCTTAATTCTTGATAGCTCCTACAAAAGAGGGGACGTATGTCAAAGTGCAAAAAACAAACAAATTAATATGGTTTCCTGTCATCATAGTTAGCAGCCCATAATAAACTCTTCCTTTTAATAGTACAACTGCCTAATACTCAAGTCATTGAATGCAAGGAAAAAACTTAGGTACATATGAGAAGAGGTCCCAATACTAACAGTACAGCAAATTAAAGGTAATAGCCCACAGCCCCACACCACCTGACTAGCTAGCAAAATTGCTACTACTTCTCGTAGCATCATTAATTCTCTTCATAATAAGTGCATAGTGGAATTGCAGATGAATCCAAACTATGGGTACTCAATTGCACGTAAGAGTAGGCCAATATAATGCCGAATATCACATACATATCAATCTAACTCGCCCACCACTCAATTATGTATACACACAAATTTCTATTTGCCTACTGTCGATATATAGTGACTCAGTAAACGATACTTTTACTCTTAGAAATATATATATATTGTACTCTTGTTGATCAATAGTATGGATAAAGTGAGAATATATGTAATAGAATTCATGTACTATATATGTATGTGTACGTGACTGTGTGAACACACTCTCTATCTTATTTTATGTGTGTTGTGTAGTTGATGAAATTTGACTCAATTTTTCTGGTACTAGCCAATGACCTGGCCTTGTGGTTTAGTAGCACGAAGTAGCTATCCCAAATGGGATGTCATTATATTGGTTCGATCCCAATGGGGTGATATTAACTTTTTGTGCTTTAGTAGGTTGAGAAAATAGTTATGAACAGATACTACATTGTAATAGAGTCAGTAGTACTTAAAAAAAATTATCTCATACTATATGTAGTTTAGCATTAGCTTATAATAAAATTTATATATTTAAAAATTATATTAAAAGTACTAAACACAAATATTTCAATTAAAAATTAAAATATAACATTAAAGAAAATAAACAAAGAAAAATTTAAATAATTGGTTTGACTAATGAATAAGAGTAATACTACATGTTATAATAATATTATTATTATTATATTAAACCAAGTAAGATGAGTTAGTTGGTTAAAAATAATGGGAGTAATTATAGGTGCAGTACATGGCCATGATGTTAGCTTTACATGGAGCATTAATTCCTTAATTTTAGCATTTGAGTTATCTTATCTAGTATAAATAACATTTGTATTCAAGCTTTTATTATCAATCAAGTGAATAAACATTTATTCATTCCTCTCTCTCTTCTCTTCAATATATAAATATAATATATATATATATATTATATTTAATATATATTATAGATATATTATATTATATTTAATATATATTATATTAAATATATTATATTTAATATATCTAACATTTGGTATTAGAGCCAGTCAACCTTTCAATCCCGAGATATTTTCCGTAGTGAAATATGGCTGCAAATTTCAATATTGTATGGACGGGTCCCAAATTGGACGGGAAACTCGATTACAATTATTGGCAAATTATGATGTCCACACATTTGCAAGTTCAAAATCTTTGGAGCTTTGTTGATCCCGGTCTACCCGAAGGAGCTGATGCAGCCGCTATACGGCGAGATAAATTGGCCTTGGGTCAGATTCACCAAGGTGTTCATTATTCCATTTTTGGGCAATTAGCTCGTGCTCAAACAGCAAAACAAGCTTGGGACATCTTAAAGGTGTCACACAAAGGAGTCGATCGGGCGCAGAAGTCTAAGTTGCAATCGTTGAGAAGGTTGTACGATAATTGTGAGATGACCTCTACAGAAACAGTAGATGCGTATTTCACTCGTCTTATTGATATGGTGAATAAGATGAGGCTATATGGAGATACGATTGAAGATGGTGCAGTGGTTGAAAAAGTTCTTCGAACTATGCCGATGAAGTATGACCATGTGGTGGCTTCGATCACAGAGTCACACAAAACTGAGCTCTTATCAATAGCAGAGCTGAAAGGTATGGTAGAAAGTCATATTGACAGGATTGCGTCAAAATCGGAACCACTAGCAGAAGAAGCTTTGAAGAGCCAAGTCACCCTTAATGTGACTGGCACTAATCAAAGAGGTGGAGGATCTGGTAGAGGTCGTGGAAGAGGAAGAGGAGGTTCTAGTGGAAGAAGTCGTGGTAACTTCAACCAAGGAGGAGGACGTGGTAACTCCAACCAAGGAAGAGGTGGAGGTAATACCAAACAAGGTAAATTTCCATTTCATTGCTACAATTGTGGCAAGTATGGACACAAGATTGCAGATTGTTGGTATAATGAGGACAACAATCGTGGAAATCAAGCAAACATTGCTGAAAATACTGCTGAAAAGTCTGGTGAGAATTCTGAAACCTTACTTTTGGCCAGTGATAGTTTTTCTGCTGATAAGAACATATGGTTCTTGGATACTGGGTGTAGTAACCATATGTGTGGGAAGAAAGAATTGTTTTCCGAACTAGATGAATCCGTCCGGTTTGAAGTAACGTTTGGCAATAAGTCAAAGGTGTCAATTTTGGGAAAAGGTAAAATCTCTATTCAGTTGAAGGATGGTACTCACAATTTTATATCCGATGTGTTCTATGTTCCTGAACTACACCAAAATTTGTTGAGTTTGGGTCAGTTGTCAGAAAAAGGATATAAGATACATATTGCTCAGGGGTGTTGTACCATTGAAGATGCTAAAGGAGTTTTGATTGCAAAGGTAAATATGTCCCAAAATCGACTATTTCCTTTGAAAATTAAGCATACTCTCCTTGATTGCTTTAATTCTGAAGTTTGTGATGATAATTGGTTATGGCATATGCGATTTGGGCATTTCCATTTCTCTGGATTAAACTATCTTGCGAGAAAGGAACTTGTTTCTGATTTACCTGTTGTGAATGTCCCTGATCGTATCTGTGAGATTTGTGTGATTGGGAAGAAGCATAGAGATCCCTTTCCCGTGGGCAAGTCAAGGAGAGCTACAAAACAGTTGGAGATTGTTCACTCAGACCTGTGTTCGTTGGAGGTTCCTTCACATGGAGGTTGTAAGTACTTTATTACTTTCATTGATGATTTCAGTAGAAAAACATGGGTTTACTTTCTGAAGCAAAAGTCTGAAGCATGTGATGTTTTCAAACAATTTAAGGCTTTTGTTGAAAAGCAGAGTGGTTATGAAATTAAAATCTTGAGAACTGATAGAGGTACAGAATATATTGCCTGTGATGATTTTCTGAAGAAGAAGGGTATTCAACATCAGATGACAGCTAGATACACTCCACAACAAAATGGAGTGGCTGAGAGGAAGAATAGGTCTATCATGGATATGGTAAGGTGCATGTTGAAATCCAAGGATCTGCCTAAACCTTTTTGGGCAGAAGCTGTTGCTTGTGCTGTCTATGTGTTGAATAGGTGTCCAACTAAGAGTGTCCGGGATAAGACACCCGAAGAAGCTTGGAGTGGGAGAAAACCCTCTATCAAATATCTCAAGGTTTTTGGATGTTTGGCATATGCACATGTGCCAGATCCATTGAGAAAGAAGTTGGATGATAAAGGTGAGAAATGCATATTCATTGGTTATAGTGACGCTTCAAAGGCTTATAAACTATACAATCCTGAAACTAAAAAGGTTGTTATAAGTCGTGATGTCACTTTTGATGAATATGGTGCTTGGGATTGGTTAGCTAAAGATGAAAGTTCAGTTGTTATTCCTGCTGTTGAAAATATTGTTGAAGAGCAACCGATTCCAGATAATGTCCAGTCTCCTTCACAGCCAGAGTCGTCAGTTCGACGATCTCAGCGCGAGCGCCACTTACCAGCTCGCTTGCAAGATTATGTTTTGGGTCATGATAATGACTTGTCGGATGAAGAGATTATTTAATTTGCTCTTTTTGCAGATTGTGATCCTTTATCTTTTGAGGAGGCTGCTACAGAAACTCATTGGCTTAAGGCGATGGATGAGGAGATACGTGCCATTGAGAAGAATGGTACCTGGGAGTTAACAGATGTACCTCTTGGGAAGAAGCCAATTGGAGTAAAGTGGGTTTACAGAACGAAATACAAGTCCGTATATCCAACTTGAAGACGGAGACATTTCTTAAATTGAAGAAGGAGATATTGGGATGACCAATATATCCAACTTGGTTTAAAGGAGGCAATGTTATAATAATATTATTATTATTATATTAAACCAAGTAAGATGAGTTAGTTGGTTAAAAATAATGGGAGTAATTATAGGTGCAGTACATGGCCATGATGTTAGCTTTACATGGAGCATTAATTCCTTAATTTTAGCATTTGAGTTATCTTATCTAGTATAAATAGTATTTGTATT